>NW_027256996.1:0-92385 GCF_029215685.1 Pituophis catenifer annectens | reverse complement strand
AAAAGCCCAAAAAACAGTCAATTTTTTCAATCTGAGCTATCCCTGAGGAGTTAGACCAAAGTGTATCTCAGAATTGGCAGTGGGGCTCAATTCAGCCAGAAGAAACTTAACTTTGGACACAAAGGTCAGATTTTCAAAAGGAACACATATTCATGTTATGCAAGGTATGAAAACACTAAAAACACACAATTTTCAAATTCTGAGCTTTCCCTGAGGAGTTAGACCAAAGCTGTCTCAGAATTGGCAGTAGGACTGCATTCAACCAGAAAACATAACTTTTGACACAGAGCTTAGATATCCAAAACAAACACATATTCATGTACCCCCACAGTCTGAAAAGCCCAAAAAACAGTCAATTTTTTCAAATCTGAGCTATCCCTGAGTAGTTAGACCAAAGTGTCTCTCCAGAATTGGCAGTGGGGCTCAATTCAGCCAGAAATCTTAACTTTGGACACAAGCTCAGATTTTCAAAAGGAATACATATTCATGTTATGCAAGGTATGAAAACACAAAAAAACACACAATTTTCAAATCTGAGCTTTCCCTGAGGAGTTAAGACGAAAGCTGTCTCAGAATTGGCAGTAGGACTGCATTCAACCAGAAAAACATAACTTTTGACACAGAGCTTAGATATCCAAACAAAACAACATATTCATGTACCCCCACAGTCTGAAAAGCCGAAAAAACAGTCAATTTTTTCAAATCTGAGCTATCCCTGAGGAGTTAGACCAAAGTGTCTCTCAGAATTGGCAGTGGGGCTCAATTCAGCTAGAAAACTTAATTTTGGAGCACAAGCTCAGATTTTCAAAGGAATACATATTCATGTTATGCAAGGTATGAAAACACCAAAAACACACAATTTTCAAATCTGAGCTTTCCCTGAGGAGTTAGACCAAAAGCTGTCTCAGAATTGGCAGTAGGACTGCATTCAACCAGAAAACATAACTTTTGACACAGAGCTTAGATATCCAAAACAAACACATATTCATGTACCCCACAGTCTGAAAAGCCCAAAAAACAGTCAATTTTTTCAAATCTGAGCTATCCCTGAGGAGTTAGACCAAAGTGTCTCTCAGAATTGGCAGTGGGGCTCAATTCAGCCAGAAAACTTAACTTTGGACACAAGCTCAGATTTTCAAAAGAAACACATATTCATGTTATGCAAGGTATGAAAACACCAAAAAGACACAATTTTCAAATCTGAGCTTTCCCTGAGGAGTTAGACCAAAGTGGATCTCAGAATGGCAACTAGGACTGCATTCAACCAGAAAACATAACTTTTGACACAGAGCTTAGATATCCAAAACAAACACATATTCATGTACCCCACAGTCTGAAAAGCCCAAAAAACAGTCAATTTTTTCAAATCTGAGCTATCCCTGAGGAGTTAGACCAAAGTGTCCTCTCAGAATTGGCAATAGGGCTCAATTCAGCCAGAAAATGGAACTTTTGACACAGAGCTCAGATTTGTCAGAAGAAACACCTATTCATGTTCCACTCGGTCTCAAAAAGGAAAAAACACATTCAATTTTCAAGTACGAGGTTTCCCTGAGGAGTTAGACCAAAGTGTCTCTCAGAATTGGCAGTGGGGCTCAATTCAGCCAGCAAACGGAACTTTGACACAGAGCTCAAATTTGCAGAAGAAACACATATTCATGTTCCCCCACAGTCTGAAAAAAGGCAAAAATACATTCAATTTTCAAGTACGAGGTTTCCTTGAAGAGTTAGACCAAAGTGTACCTCAGAATTTGGCAGTGGGGCTCAATTCAGCCAGAAAACTTAACTTTGGACACAAGCTCAGATTTTCAAAAGGAACACATATTCATGATATGCAAGGTATGAAAACACCAAAAAGACACAATTTTCAAATCTGAGCTTTCCCTGAGGAGTTAGACCAAAGTGGATCTCAGAATTGGCAATAGGACTGCATTCAACCAGAAAACATAACTTTTGACACAGAGCTTAGATATCCAAAACAAACACATATTCATGTACCCCATAGTCTGAAAAGCCCAAAAAACAGTCAATTTTTTCAAATCTGAGCTATCCCTGAGGAGTTAGACCAAAGTGTCTCTCAGAATTGGCAGTAGGGCTCAATTCAGCCAGAAAACGGAACTTTTGACACAGAGCTCAGACTTGCAGAAGAAACACATATTCATGTTCCACCACGGTCTCAAAAAAGGAAAAACACATTCAATTTTCAAGTACGAGGTTTCCCTGAGGAGTTAGACCAAAGGGCATCAGAATTGGCAGTAGGGCTCAATTCAGCCAGAAAACTTAACTTTGGACACAAGCTCAGATTTTCAAAAGGAACACATATTCATGTTATGCAAGGTATGAAAACACTAAAAACACACAATTTTCAAATCTGAGCTTTCCCTGAGGAGTTAGACCAAAGTTGTCTCAGAATTGGCAGTAGGACTGCATTCAACCAGAAAACATAACTTTTGACACAGAGCTTAGATATCCAAAACAAACACATATTCATGTACCCCACAGTCTGAAAAGCCCAAAAAACAGTCAATTTTTTCAAATCTGAGCTATCCTGAGGAGTTAGACCAAAGTGTCTCTCAGAATTGGCAATAGGGCTCAATTCAGCCAGAAAATGGAACTTTTGACACAGAGCTCAGATTTGCAGAAGAAACACATATTCATGTTCCACACGGTCCTCAAAAAAGGAAAAAACACATTCAATTTTCAAGTACGAGGTTTCCCTGAGGAGTTAGACCAAAGTGTCTCTCAGAATTGGCAGTGGGGCTCAATTCAGCCAGCAAACGGAACTTTTGACACAGAGCTCAAATTTGCAGAAGAAACACATATTCATGTTCCCCACAGTCTGAAAAAAGGCAAAAATACATTCAATTTTCAAGTACGAGGTTTCCTTGAAGAGTTAGACCAAAGTGTACCTCAGAATTGGCAGTGGGGCTCAATTCAGCCAGAAAACTTAACTTTGGACACAAGCTCAGATTTTCAAAGAGGAACACATATTCATGATATGCAAGGTATGAAAACACCAAAAAGACACAATTTTCAAATCTGAGCTTTCCCTGAGGAGTTAGACCAAAGTGGATCTCAGAATTGGCAATAGGACTGCATTCAACCAGAAAACATAACTTTTGACACAGAGCCTTAGATATCCAAAACAAACACATATTCATGTACCCCATAGTCTGAAGAAGCCCAAAAAACAGTCAATTTTTCAAATCTGAGCTATCCCTGAGGAGTTAGACCAAAGTGTCTCTCAGAATTGGCAGTAGGGCTCAATTCAGCCAGAAAACGGAACTTTTGACACAGAGCTCAGACTTGCAGAAGAAACACATATTCATGTTCCACACGGTCTCAAAAAAGGAAAAAACACATTCAATTTTCAAGTACGAGGTTTCCTGAGGAGTTAGACCAAAGGGCATCAGAATTGGCAGTAGGGCTCAATTCAGCCAGAAAACTTAACTTTGGACACAAGCTCAGATTTTCAAAAGGAACACATATTCATGTTATGCAAGGTATGAAAACACTAAAAACACACAATTTTCAAATCTGAGCTTTCCCTGAGGAGTTAGACCAAAGTTGTCTCAGAATTGGCAGTAGGACTGCATTCAACCAGAAAAACATAACTTTTGACACAGAGCTTAGATATCCAAAACAAACACATATTCATGTACCCACAGTCTGAAAAGCCCAAAAACAGTCAATTTTTTCAAATCTGAGCTATCCCTGAGGAGTTAGACAAAAAGTGCCTCTCAGAATTGGCAGTAAGGGCTCAAGTCAAGCCAGAAAATGGAACTTTTGACACAGAGCTCAGATTTGCAGAAGAAACACATATTCATGTTCCCCACAGTCTGAAAAAAGGCAGAAACACATTCAATTTTCAAGTACGAGGTTTCCTTGAGGAGTTAGACCAAAGTGTATCTCAGAATTGGCAGTGGGCTCAATTCAGCCAGAAACCTTAACTTTGGACACAAGCTCAGATTTTCAAAAGAAAAGAATATTCATGTTATGCAAGGTATGAAAACACCAAAAAACACACAATTTTCAAATCTGAGCTTTCCCTGAGGAGTTAGACCAAGGTGTATCTCAGAATTGGCAGTGGGCTCAATTCAGCCAGAAAACTTAACTTTGGACACAAGGTCAGATTTTTCAAAAGGAACACATATTCATGTTATGCAAGGTATGAAAACACTAACAAACACACAATTTTCAAATCTGAGCTTTCCCTGAGGGAGTTAGACCAAAGCTGTCTCAGAATTGGCAGTAGGACTGCATTCAACCAGAAAACATAACTTTAGACACAGAGCTTACATATCCAAAACAAACACATATTCATGTACCCCACAGTCTGAAAAACCAAAAAACAGTCAATTTTTTCAAATCTGAGCTATCCCTGAGGAGTTAGACCAAAGTGTCTCTCAGAATTGGCAGTAGGGCTCAAGTCAGCCAGAAAACGGAACTTTTGACACAGAGCTCAGATTTGCAGAAGAAACACATATTCATGTCCCCCACAGTCTGAAAAAAGGCAGAAACACATTCAATTTTCAAGTACGAGGTTTCCTTGAGGAGTTAGACCAAAGTGTATCTCAGAATTGGCAGTGGGGCCTCAATTCAGCCAGAAAACTTAACTTTGGACACAAGCTCAGATTTTTCAAAAGAAAGACATATTCATGTTATGCAAGGTATGAAAACACCAAAAACACACAATTTTCAAATCTGAGCTTTTCCCTGAGGAGTTAGACCAAAGTGTATCTCAGAATTGGCAGTGGGGCTCAATTCAGCCAGAAAACTTAACTTTGGACACAAGGTCAGATTTTCAAAAGGAACACATATTCATGTTATGCAAGGTATGAAAACACTAAAAACACACAATTTTCAAATCTGAGCTTTCCCTGAGGAGTTAGACCAAAGCTGTCTCAGAAATTGGCAGTAGGACTGCATTCAACCAGAAAACATAACTTTAGACACAGAGCTTAGATATCCAAAACAAACACATATTCATGTACCCCACAGTCTGAAAAACCCAAAAAACAGTCAATCTTTTTCAAATCTGAGCTATCCCTGAGGAAGTTAGACCAAAGTGTCTCTCAGAATTGGCAGTAGGGCTCAAGTCAGCCAGAAAACGGAACTTTTGACACAGAGCTCAGATTTGCAGAAGAAACACATATTCATGTTCCCCACAGTCTGAAAACAGGCAAAAACACATTCAATTTTCAAGTACGAGGTTTCCTTGAGGAGTTAGACCAAAGTGTATCTCAGAATTGGCAGTGGGGCTCAATTCAGCCAGAAAACTTAAATTTGGACACAAGCTCAGATTTTCAAAAGAAACACATATTCATGTTATGCAAGGTATGAAAACACCAAAAAACACACAATTTTCAAATCTGAGCTTTCCCTGAGGAGTTAGACCAAAGTGGATCTCAGAATTTGGCAATAGGAACTGCAATTCAACCAGAAAACATAACTTTTGACACAGAGCTTAGATATCCAAAACAAACACATATTCATGTA
This sequence comes from Pituophis catenifer annectens, assembly GCF_029215685.1. NCBI lineage: Eukaryota > Metazoa > Chordata > Lepidosauria > Squamata > Colubridae > Pituophis > Pituophis catenifer. The sequence goes on along the minus strand of NW_027256996.1, from coordinate 86,889 downwards.
CCCCACAGTCTGAAAAGCCCAAAAACAGATCAAGTTTTTCAAATCTGAGCTATCCCTGAGAGGTTAGACCAAAGTGTCTCTCAGAATTGGCAGTAGAGCTCAATTCAGCCAGAAAACGGAACTTTTGACACAGAGCTCAGATTTGCAGAAGAAACACATATTCATGTTCCACACGGTCTCAAAAAAGGAAAAAACACATTCAATTTTCAAGTACGAGGTTTCCGTGAGGAGTTAGAGCAAAGGGCATCAGAATTGGCAGTAGGGCTCAATTCAGCCAGAAAACTTAACTTTTGGACACAAGGTCAGATTTTCAAAAGGAACACATATTTCATGTTATGCAAGGTATTGAAAACACTAAAAACACCACAATTTTCAAATCTGAGCTTTCCCTGAGGAGTTAGACCAAAGATGTCTCAGAATTGGCAGTAGGACTGCATTCAACAGAAAACATAACTTTTGACACAGAGCTTAGATATCCAAAACAAACACATATTCATGTACCCCACAGTCTGAAAAGCCCAAAAAAACAGTCAATTTTTTCAAATCTGAGCTATCCCTGAGGAGTTAGACCAAAGTGTATCTCAGAATTGGCAAGTGGGGGCTCAATTCAGCCAGAAAACTTAACTTTGGACACAAGCTCAGATTTTCAAAGAAAGACATATTCATGTTATGCAAGGTATGAAAACACCAAAAACACACAATTTTCAAATCTGAGCTTTCCCTGAGGAGTTAGACCAAAAGTGTATCTCAGAATTGGCAGTGGGGCTCAATTCAGCCAGAAAACTAACTTTGGACCAAAGGTTTCAGATTTTCAAAAGGAACACATATTCATGTTATGCAAGGTATGAAAACACTAAAAACACACAATTTTCCAAATCTGAGCTTTCCCTGAGGAGTTAGACCAAAGCTGTCTCAGAATTGGCAGTAGGACTGCATTCAACCAGAAAACATAACTTTTGACACAGAGCTTAGATATCCAAAACAAACACATATTCATGTACCCCACAGTCTGAAAAGCCCCAAAAAACAGTCAATTTTTTCAAATCTGAGCTATCCCTGAGTAGTTAGACCAAAGTGTCTCTCAGAATTGGCAGTGGGGCTCAATTCAGCCAGAAATCTTAACTTTGGACACAAGCTCAGATTTCAAAAGGAATACATATTCATGTTATGCAAGGTATGAAACACACAAAAAACACACAATTTTCAAATCTGAGCTTTCCCTGAGGAGTTAGACGAAAGCTGTCTCAGAATTGGCAGTAGGACTGCATTCAACCAGAAAACATAAACTTTTGACACAGAGCTTAGATACTCCCCAAAACAAACACATATTCATGTACCCCACAGTCTGAAAAGCCCGAAAAAACAGTCCATTTTTTCAAATCTGAGCTATCCCTGAGGAGTTAGACCAAAGTGTCTCTCAGAATTGGCAGTGGGGCTCAATTCAGCTAGAAAACTTAATTTTGGACACAAGCTCAGATTTTCAAAAGGAATACATATTCATGTTATGCAAGGTATGAAAACACCAAAACACACAATTTTCAAATCTGAGCTTTCCCTGAGGAGTTAGACCAAAGCTGTCTCAGAATTGGCAGTAGGACTGCATTCAACCAGAAAACATAACTTTTGACACAGAGCTTAGATATCCAAAACAAACACATATTCATGTACCCCACAGTCTGAAAAGCCCAAAAAACAGTCAATTTTTTCAAATCTGAGCTATCCCTGAGGAGTTAGACCAAAGTGTCTCTCAGAATTGGCAGTGGGGCTCAATTCAGCCAGAAAACTTAACTTTGGACACAAGCTCGATTTTCAAAAGAAACACATATTCATGTTATGCAAGGTATGAAAACACAAAAAGACACAATTTTCAAATCTGAGCTTTCCCTGAGGAGTTAGACCCAAGTGGATCTCAGAATTGGCAATAGGACTGCATTCAACCAGAAAACATAACTTTTGACACAGAGCTTAGATATCCAAAACAAACACATATTCATGTACCCCACAGTCTGAAAAGCCCAAAAAACAGTCAATTTTTTCAATCTGAGCTATCCCTGAGGAGTTAGACCAAAGTGTCTCTCAGAATTGGCAGTAGGGCTCAATTCAGCCAGAAAATGGAACTTTTGACACAGAGCTCAGATTTGCAGAAGAAAACACATATTCATGTTCCACACGGTCTCAAAAAAGGAAAAAACACATTCAATTTTCAAGTACGAGGTTTCCCTGAGGAGTTAGACCAAAGTGTCTCTCAGAATTGGCAGTGGGGCTCAATTCAGCCAGCAAATGGAACTTTTGACACAGAGCTCAAATTTGCAGAAGAAACACATATTCATGTTCCCCACAGTCTGAAAAAAGGCAAAAATACATTCAATTTTCAAGTACGAGGTTTCCTTGAAGAGTTAGACCAAAGTGTATCTCAGAATTGGCAGTGGGGCTCAATTCAGCCAGAAAACCTTAACTTTGGACACAAGCTCAGATTTTCAAAAGGAACACATATTCATGATATGCAAGGTATGAAAACACCAAAAAGACACAATTTTCAAAATCTGAGCTTTCCCTGAGGAGTTAGACCAAAGTGGATCTCAGAATTGGCAATAGGACTGCATTCAACCAGAAAACATAACTTTTGACACAGAGCTTAGATATCCAAAACAAACACATATTCATGTACCCCATAGTCTGAAAAGCCCAAAAAACAGTCAATTTTTTCAAAATCTGAGCTATCCCTGAGGAGTTAGACCAAAGTGTCTCTCAGAATTGGCAGTAGGGCTCAATTCAGCCAGAAAACGGAACTGTTGACACAGAGCTCAGACTTGCAGAAGAAACACATATTCATGTTCCACACGGTCTCAAAAAAGGAAAAAACACATTCAATTTTCAAGTACGAGGTTTCCCTGAGGAGTTAGACCAAAGGGCATCAGAATTGGCAGTAGGGCTCAATTCAGCCAGAAAACTTAACTTTGGACACAAGCTCAGATTTTCAAAAGGAACACATATTCATGTTATTGCAAGGTATGAAAACACTAAAAAACCACACAATTTTTCAATCTGAGCTTTCCCTGAGGAGTTAGACCAAAGTTGTCTCAGAATTGGCAGTAGGACTGCATTCAACCAGAAAACATAACTTTTGACACAGAGCTTAGATATCCAAAACAAACACATATTCATGTACCCCACAGTCTGAAAAAGCCCAAAAAACAGTCAATTTTTCAAATCTGAGCTATCCCTGAGGAGTTAGACAAAAGTGCCTCTCAGAATTGGCAGTAGGGCTCAAGTCAGCCAGAAAATGGAACTTTTGACACAGAGCTCAGATTTGCAGAAGAAACACATATTCATGTTCCCCCACAGTCTGAAAAAAGGCAGAAACACATTCAATTTTCAAGTACGAGGTTTCCTTGAGGAGTTAGACCAAAGTGTATCTCAGACTTGGCAGTGGGGCTCAATTCAGCCAGAAAACTTAACTTGGGACACAAGCTCAGATTTTCAAAAGAAACACATATTCATGTTATGCAAGGTAATGAAAACACCAAAAAGACACAATTTTCAAATCTGAGCTTTCCCTGAGGAGTTAGCACCAAAGTGGATCTCAGAATTGGCAATAGGACTGCATTCAATCAGAAAACATAACTTTTGACACAGAGCTTAGATATCCAAAACAAACCACATATTCATGTACCCCACAGTCTGAAAAGCCCAAAAAACAGTCAATTTTTTCAAATCTGAGCTATCCCTGAGGAGTTAGACCAAAGTGTATCTCAGAATGGCAGTGGGGCTCAATTCAGCCAGAAAACTTAACTTTGGACACAAGGTCAGATTTCAAAAGGAACACATATTCATGTTATGCAAGGTATGAAAACACTAAAAACACACAATTTTCAAATCTGAGCTTTCCCTGAGGAGTTAGACCAAAGCTGTCTCAGAATTGGCAGTAGGACTGCATTCAACCAGAAAACATAACTTTTGACACAGAGCTTAGATATCCAAAACAAACACATATTCATGTACCCCACAGTCTGAAAAGCCCAAAAAAACAGTCAATTTTTTCAAATCTGAGCTATCCCTGAGTAGTTAGACCAAAGTGTCTCTCAGAATTGGCAGTGGGGCTCAATTCAGCCAGAAATCTTAACTTTGGACACAAGCTCAGATTTTCAAAAGGAATACATATTCATGTTATGCAAGGTATGAAAACACAAAAAACACACAATTTTCAAATCTGAGCTTTCCCTGAGGAGTTAGACGAAAGCTGTCTCAGAATTGGCAGTAGGACTGCATTCAACCAGAAAACATAACTTTTGACACAGAGCTTAGATATCCAAAACAAACACATATTCATGTACCCCACAGTCTGAAAAGCCGAAAAAACAGTCAATTTTTTCAAATCTGAGCTATCCCTGAGGAGTTAGACCAAAGTGTCTCTCAGAATTGGCAGTGGGGCTCAATTCAGCTAGAAAACTTAATTTTGGACACAAGCTCAGATTTTCAAAAGGAATACATATTCATGTTATGCAAGGTATGAAAACACCAAAAACACACAATTTTCAAATCTGAGCTTTCCCTGAGGAGTTAGACCAAAGCTGTCTCAGAATTGGCAGTAGGACTGCATTCAACCAGAAAACATAACTTTTGACACAGAGCTTAGATATCCAAAACAAACACATATTCATGTACCCCACAGTCTGAAAAGCCCAAAAAACAGTCAATTTTTTCAAATCTGAGCTATCCCTGAGGAGTTAGACCAAAGTGTCTCTCAGAATTGGCAGTGGGGCTCAATTCAGCCAGAAAACTTAACTTTGGACACAAGCTCAGATTTTCAAAAGAAACACATATTCATGTTATGCAAGGTATGAAAACACCAAAAAGACACAATTTTCAAATCTGAGCTTTCCCTGAGGAGTTAGACCAAAGTGGATCTCAGAATTGGCAATAGGACTGCATTCAACCAGAAAACATAACTTTTGACACAGAGCTTAGATATCCAAAACAAACACATATTCATGTACCCCACAGTCTGAAAAGCCCAAAAAACAGTCAATTTTTTCAAATCTGAGCTATCCCTGAGGAGTTAGACCAAAGTGTCTCTCAGAATTGGCAATAGGGCTCAATTCAGCCAGAAAATGGAACTTTTGACACAGAGCTCAGATTTGCAGAAGAAACACATATTCATGTTCCACACGGTCTCAAAAAAGGAAAAAACACATTCAATTTTCAAGTACGAGGTTTCCCTGAGGAGTTAGACCAAAGTGTCTCTCAGAATTGGCAGTGGGGCTCAATTCAGCCAGCAAACGGAACTTTTGACACAGAGCTCAAATTTGCAGAAGAAACACATATTCATGTTCCCCACAGTCTGAAAAAAGGCAAAAATACATTCAATTTTCAAGTACGAGGTTTCCTTGAAGAGTTAGACCAAAGTGTACCTCAGAATTGGCAGTGGGGCTCAATTCAGCCAGAAAACTTAACTTTGGACACAAGCTCAGATTTTCAAAAGGAACACATATTCATGATATGCAAGGTATGAAAACACCAAAAAGACACAATTTTCAAATCTGAGCTTTCCCTGAGGAGTTAGACCAAAGTGGATCTCAGAATTGGCAATAGGACTGCATTCAACCAGAAAACATAACTTTTGACACAGAGCTTAGATATCCAAAACAAACACATATTCATGTACCCCATAGTCTGAAAAGCCCAAAAAACAGTCAATTTTTTCAAATCTGAGCTATCCCTGAGGAGTTAGACCAAAGTGTCTCTCAGAATTGGCAGTAGGGCTCAATTCAGCCAGAAAACGGAACTTTTGACACAGAGCTCAGACTTGCAGAAGAAACACATATTCATGTTCCACACGGTCTCAAAAAAGGAAAAAACACATTCAATTTTCAAGTACGAGGTTTCCCTGAGGAGTTAGACCAAAGGGCATCAGAATTGGCAGTAGGGCTCAATTCAGCCAGAAAACTTAACTTTGGACACAAGCTCAGATTTTCAAAAGGAACACATATTCATGTTATGCAAGGTATGAAAACACTAAAAACACACAATTTTCAAATCTGAGCTTTCCCTGAGGAGTTAGACCAAAGTTGTCTCAGAATTGGCAGTAGGACTGCATTCAACCAGAAAACATAACTTTTGACACAGAGCTTAGATATCCAAAACAAACACATATTCATGTACCCCACAGTCTGAAAAGCCCAAAAAACAGTCAATTTTTTCAAATCTGAGCTATCCCTGAGGAGTTAGACCAAAGTGTCTCTCAGAATTGGCAATAGGGCTCAATTCAGCCAGAAAATGGAACTTTTGACACAGAGCTCAGATTTGCAGAAGAAACACATATTCATGTTCCACACGGTCTCAAAAAAGGAAAAAACACATTCAATTTTCAAGTACGAGGTTTCCCTGAGGAGTTAGACCAAAGTGTCTCTCAGAATTGGCAGTGGGGCTCAATTCAGCCAGCAAACGGAACTTTTGACACAGAGCTCAAATTTGCAGAAGAAACACATATTCATGTTCCCCACAGTCTGAAAAAAGGCAAAAATACATTCAATTTTCAAGTACGAGGTTTCCTTGAAGAGTTAGACCAAAGTGTACCTCAGAATTGGCAGTGGGGCTCAATTCAGCCAGAAAACTTAACTTTGGACACAAGCTCAGATTTTCAAAAGGAACACATATTCATGATATGCAAGGTATGAAAACACCAAAAAGACACAATTTTCAAATCTGAGCTTTCCCTGAGGAGTTAGACCAAAGTGGATCTCAGAATTGGCAATAGGACTGCATTCAACCAGAAAACATAACTTTTGACACAGAGCTTAGATATCCAAAACAAACACATATTCATGTACCCCATAGTCTGAAAAGCCCAAAAAACAGTCAATTTTTTCAAATCTGAGCTATCCCTGAGGAGTTAGACCAAAGTGTCTCTCAGAATTGGCAGTAGGGCTCAATTCAGCCAGAAAACGGAACTTTTGACACAGAGCTCAGACTTGCAGAAGAAACACATATTCATGTTCCACACGGTCTCAAAAAAGGAAAAAACACATTCAATTTTCAAGTACGAGGTTTCCCTGAGGAGTTAGACCAAAGGGCATCAGAATTGGCAGTAGGGCTCAATTCAGCCAGAAAACTTAACTTTGGACACAAGCTCAGATTTTCAAAAGGAACACATATTCATGTTATGCAAGGTATGAAAACACTAAAAACACACAATTTTCAAATCTGAGCTTTCCCTGAGGAGTTAGACCAAAGTTGTCTCAGAATTGGCAGTAGGACTGCATTCAACCAGAAAACATAACTTTTGACACAGAGCTTAGATATCCAAAACAAACACATATTCATGTACCCCCACAGTCTGAAAAGCCCAAAAAACAGTCAATTTTTTCAAATCTGAGCTATCCCTGAGGAGTTAGACAAAAGTGCCTCTCAGAATTGGCAGTAGGGCTCAAGTCAGCCAGAAAATGGAACTTTTGACACAGAGCTCAGATTTGCAGAAGAAACACATATTCATGTTCCCCACAGTCTGAAAAAAGGCAGAAACACATTCAATTTTCAAGTACGAGGTTTCCTTGAGGAGTTAGACCAAAGTGTATCTCAGAATTGGCAGTGGGGCTCAATTCAGCCAGAAAACTTAACTTTGGACACAAGCTCAGATTTTCAAAAGAAAGACATATTCATGTTATGCAAGGTATGAAAACACCAAAAACACACAATTTTCAAATCTGAGCTTTCCCTGAGGAGTTAGACCAAGGTGTATCTCAGAATTGGCAGTGGGGCTCAATTCAGCCAGAAAACTTAACTTTGGACACAAGGTCAGATTTTCAAAAGGAACACATATTCATGTTATGCAAGGTATGAAAACACTAAAAACACACAATTTTCAAATCTGAGCTTTCCCTGAGGAGTTAGACCAAAGCTGTCTCAGAATTGGCAGTAGGACTGCATTCAACCAGAAAACATAACTTTAGACACAGAGCTTACATATCCAAAACAAACACATATTCATGTACCCCACAGTCTGAAAAACCCAAAAAACAGTCAATTTTTTCAAATCTGAGCTATCCCTGAGGAGTTAGACCAAAGTGTCTCTCAGAATTGGCAGTAGGGCTCAAGTCAGCCAGAAAACGGAACTTTTGACACAGAGCTCAGATTTGCAGAAGAAACACATATTCATGTTCCCCACAGTCTGAAAAAAGGCAGAAACACATTCAATTTTCAAGTACGAGGTTTCCTTGAGGAGTTAGACCAAAGTGTATCTCAGAATTGGCAGTGGGGCTCAATTCAGCCAGAAAACTTAACTTTGGACACAAGCTCAGATTTTCAAAAGAAAGACATATTCATGTTATGCAAGGTATGAAAACACCAAAAACACACAATTTTCAAATCTGAGCTTTCCCTGAGGAGTTAGACCAAAGTGTATCTCAGAATTGGCAGTGGGGCTCAATTCAGCCAGAAAACTTAACTTTGGACACAAGGTCAGATTTTCAAAAGGAACACATATTCATGTTATGCAAGGTATGAAAACACTAAAAACACACAATTTTCAAATCTGAGCTTTCCCTGAGGAGTTAGACCAAAGCTGTCTCAGAATTGGCAGTAGGACTGCATTCAACCAGAAAACATAACTTTAGACACAGAGCTTAGATATCCAAAACAAACACATATTCATGTACCCCACAGTCTGAAAAACCCAAAAAACAGTCAATTTTTTCAAATCTGAGCTATCCCTGAGGAGTTAGACCAAAGTGTCTCTCAGAATTGGCAGTAGGGCTCAAGTCAGCCAGAAAACGGAACTTTTGACACAGAGCTCAGATTTGCAGAAGAAACACATATTCATGTTCCCCACAGTCTGAAAACAGGCAAAAACACATTCAATTTTCAAGTACGAGGTTTCCTTGAGGAGTTAGACCAAAGTGTATCTCAGAATTGGCAGTGGGGCTCAATTCAGCCAGAAAACTTAAATTTGGACACAAGCTCAGATTTTCAAAAGAAACACATATTCATGTTATGCAAGGTATGAAAACACCAAAAACACACAATTTTCAAATCTGAGCTTTCCCTGAGGAGTTAGACCAAAGTGGATCTCAGAATTGGCAATAGGACTGCATTCAACCAGAAAACATAACTTTTGACACAGAGCTTAGATATCCAAAACAAACACATATTCATGTACCCCACAGTCTGAAAAGCCCAAAAAACAGTCAAGTTTTTCAAATCTGAGCTATCCCTGAGGAGTTAGACCAAAGTGTCTCTCAGAATTGGCAGTAGAGCTCAATTCAGCCAGAAAACGGAACTTTTGACACAGAGCTCAGATTTGCAGAAGAAACACATATTCATGTTCCACACGGTCTCAAAAAAGGAAAAAACACATTCAATTTTCAAGTACGAGGTTTCCGTGAGGAGTTAGAGCAAAGGGCATCAGAATTGGCAGTAGGGCTCAATTCAGCCAGAAAACTTAACTTTGGACACAAGGTCAGATTTTCAAAAGGAACACATATTCATGTTATGCAAGGTATGAAAACACTAAAAACACACAATTTTCAAATCTGAGCTTTCCCTGAGGAGTTAGACCAAAGATGTCTCAGAATTGGCAGTAGGACTGCATTCAACCAGAAAACATAACTTTTGACACAGAGCTTAGATATCCAAAACAAACACATATTCATGTACCCCACAGTCTGAAAAGCCCAAAAAACAGTCAATTTTTTCAAATCTGAGCTATCCCTGAGGAGTTAGACCAAAGTGTATCTCAGAATTGGCAGTGGGGCTCAATTCAGCCAGAAAACTTAACTTTGGACACAAGCTCAGATTTTCAAAAGAAAGACATATTCATGTTATGCAAGGTATGAAAACACCAAAAACACACAATTTTCAAATCTGAGCTTTCCCTGAGGAGTTAGACCAAAGTGTATCTCAGAATTGGCAGTGGGGCTCAATTCAGCCAGAAAACTTAACTTTGGACACAAGGTCAGATTTTCAAAAGGAACACATATTCATGTTATGCAAGGTATGAAAACACTAAAAACACACAATTTTCAAATCTGAGCTTTCCCTGAGGAGTTAGACCAAAGCTGTCTCAGAATTGGCAGTAGGACTGCATTCAACCAGAAAACATAACTTTTGACACAGAGCTTAGATATCCAAAACAAACACATATTCATGTACCCCACAGTCTGAAAAGCCCAAAAAACAGTCAATTTTTTCAAATCTGAGCTATCCCTGAGTAGTTAGACCAAAGTGTCTCTCAGAATTGGCAGTGGGGCTCAATTCAGCCAGAAATCTTAACTTTGGACACAAGCTCAGATTTTCAAAAGGAATACATATTCATGTTATGCAAGGTATGAAAACACAAAAAACACACAATTTTCAAATCTGAGCTTTCCCTGAGGAGTTAGACGAAAGCTGTCTCAGAATTGGCAGTAGGACTGCATTCAACCAGAAAACATAACTTTTGACACAGAGCTTAGATATCCAAAACAAACACATATTCATGTACCCCACAGTCTGAAAAGCCGAAAAAACAGTCAATTTTTTCAAATCTGAGCTATCCCTGAGGAGTTAGACCAAAGTGTCTCTCAGAATTGGCAGTGGGGCTCAATTCAGCTAGAAAACTTAATTTTGGACACAAGCTCAGATTTTCAAAAGGAATACATATTCATGTTATGCAAGGTATGAAAACACCAAAAACACACAATTTTCAAATCTGAGCTTTCCCTGAGGAGTTAGACCAAAGCTGTCTCAGAATTGGCAGTAGGACTGCATTCAACCAGAAAACATAACTTTTGACACAGAGCTTAGATATCCAAAACAAACACATATTCATGTACCCCACAGTCTGAAAAGCCCAAAAAACAGTCAATTTTTTCAAATCTGAGCTATCCCTGAGGAGTTAGACCAAAGTGTCTCTCAGAATTGGCAGTGGGGCTCAATTCAGCCAGAAAACTTAACTTTGGACACAAGCTCAGATTTTCAAAAGAAACACATATTCATGTTATGCAAGGTATGAAAACACCAAAAAGACACAATTTTCAAATCTGAGCTTTCCCTGAGGAGTTAGACCAAAGTGGATCTCAGAATTGGCAATAGGACTGCATTCAACCAGAAAACATAACTTTTGACACAGAGCTTAGATATCCAAAACAAACACATATTCATGTACCCCACAGTCTGAAAAGCCCAAAAAACAGTCAATTTTTTCAAATCTGAGCTATCCCTGAGGAGTTAGACCAAAGTGTCTCTCAGAATTGGCAGTAGGGCTCAATTCAGCCAGAAAATGGAACTTTTGACACAGAGCTCAGATTTGCAGAAGAAACACATATTCATGTTCCACACGGTCTCAAAAAAGGAAAAAACACATTCAATTTTCAAGTACGAGGTTTCCCTGAGGAGTTAGACCAAAGTGTCTCTCAGAATTGGCAGTGGGGCTCAATTCAGCCAGCAAATGGAACTTTTGACACAGAGCTCAAATTTGCAGAAGAAACACATATTCATGTTCCCCACAGTCTGAAAAAAGGCAAAAATACATTCAATTTTCAAGTACGAGGTTTCCTTGAAGAGTTAGACCAAAGTGTATCTCAGAATTGGCAGTGGGGCTCAATTCAGCCAGAAAACTTAACTTTGGACACAAGCTCAGATTTTCAAAAGGAACACATATTCATGATATGCAAGGTATGAAAACACCAAAAAGACACAATTTTCAAATCTGAGCTTTCCCTGAGGAGTTAGACCAAAGTGGATCTCAGAATTGGCAATAGGACTGCATTCAACCAGAAAACATAACTTTTGACACAGAGCTTAGATATCCAAAACAAACACATATTCATGTACCCCATAGTCTGAAAAGCCCAAAAAACAGTCAATTTTTTCAAATCTGAGCTATCCCTGAGGAGTTAGACCAAAGTGTCTCTCAGAATTGGCAGTAGGGCTCAATTCAGCCAGAAAACGGAACTTTTGACACAGAGCTCAGACTTGCAGAAGAAACACATATTCATGTTCCACACGGTCTCAAAAAAGGAAAAAACACATTCAATTTTCAAGTACGAGGTTTCCCTGAGGAGTTAGACCAAAGGGCATCAGAATTGGCAGTAGGGCTCAATTCAGCCAGAAAACTTAACTTTGGACACAAGCTCAGATTTTCAAAAGGAACACATATTCATGTTATGCAAGGTATGAAAACACTAAAAACACACAATTTTCAAATCTGAGCTTTCCCTGAGGAGTTAGACCAAAGTTGTCTCAGAATTGGCAGTAGGACTGCATTCAACCAGAAAACATAACTTTTGACACAGAGCTTAGATATCCAAAACAAACACATATTCATGTACCCCACAGTCTGAAAAGCCCAAAAAACAGTCAATTTTTTCAAATCTGAGCTATCCCTGAGGAGTTAGACAAAAGTGCCTCTCAGAATTGGCAGTAGGGCTCAAGTCAGCCAGAAAATGGAACTTTTGACACAGAGCTCAGATTTGCAGAAGAAACACATATTCATGTTCCCCACAGTCTGAAAAAAGGCAGAAACACATTCAATTTTCAAGTACGAGGTTTCCTTGAGGAGTTAGACCAAAGTGTATCTCAGAATTGGCAGTGGGGCTCAATTCAGCCAGAAAACTTAACTTTGGACACAAGCTCAGATTTTCAAAAGAAAGACATATTCATGTTATGCAAGGTATGAAAACACCAAAAACACACAATTTTCAAATCTGAGCTTTCCCTGAGGAGTTAGACCAAAGTGTATCTCAGAATTGGCAGTGGGGCTCAATTCAGCCAGAAAACTTAACTTTGGACACAAGGTCAGATTTTCAAAAGGAACACATATTCATGTTATGCAAGGTATGAAAACACTAAAAACACACAATTTTCAAATCTGAGCTTTCCCTGAGGAGTTAGACCAAAGCTGTCTCAGAATTGGCAGTAGGACTGCATTCAACCAGAAAACATAACTTTAGACACAGAGCTTAGATATCCAAAACAAACACATATTCATGTACCCCACAGTCTGAAAAACCCAAAAAACAGTCAATTTTTTCAAATCTGAGCTATCCCTGAGGAGTTAGACCAAAGTGTCTCTCAGAATTGGCAGTAGGGCTCAAGTCAGCCAGAAAACGGAACTTTTGACACAGAGCTCAGATTTGCAGAAGAAACACATATTCATGTTCCCCACAGTCTGAAAAAAGGCAGAAACACATTCAATTTTCAAGTACGAGGTTTCCTTGAGGAGTTAGACCAAAGTGTATCTCAGAATTGGCAGTGGGGCTCAATTCAGCCAGAAAACTTAACTTTGGACACAAGCTCAGATTTTCAAAAGAAAGACATATTCATGTTATGCAAGGTATGAAAACACCAAAAACACACAATTTTCAAATCTGAGCTTTCCCTGAGGAGTTAGACCAAAGTGTATCTCAGAATTGGCAGTGGGGCTCAATTCAGCCAGAAAACTTAACTTTGGACACAAGGTCAGATTTTCAAAAGGAACACATATTCATGTTATGCAAGGTATGAAAACACTAAAAACACACAATTTTCAAATCTGAGCTTTCCCTGAGGAGTTAGACCAAAGCTGTCTCAGAATTGGCAGTAGGACTGCATTCAACCAGAAAACATAACTTTAGACACAGAGCTTAGATATCCAAAACAAACACATATTCATGTACCCCACAGTCTGAAAAACCCAAAAAACAGTCAATTTTTTCAAATCTGAGCTATCCCTGAGGAGTTAGACCAAAGTGTCTCTCAGAATTGGCAGTAGGGCTCAAGTCAGCCCGAAAACGGAACTTTTGACACAGAGCTCAGATTTGCAGAAGAAACACATATTCATGTTCCCCACAGTCTGAAAACAGGCAAAAACACATTCAATTTTCAAGTACGAGGTTTCCTTGAGGAGTTAGACCAAAGTGTATCTCAGAATTGGCAGTGGGGCTCAATTCAGCCAGAAAACTTAACTTTGGACACAAGCTCAGATTTTCAAAAGAAACACATATTCATGTTATGCAAGGTATGAAAACACCAAAAACACACAATTTTCAAATCTGAGCTTTCCCTGAGGAGTTAGACCAAAGTGGATCTCAGAATTGGCAATAGGACTGCATTCAACCAGAAAACATAACTTTTGACACAGAGCTTAGATATCCAAAACAAACACATATTCATGTACCCCACAGTCTGAAAAGCCCAAAAAACAGTCAAGTTTTTCAAATCTGAGCTATCCCTGAGGAGTTAGACCAAAGTGTCTCTCAGAATTGGCAGTAGAGCTCAATTCAGCCAGAAAACGGAACTTTTGACACAGAGCTCAGATTTGCAGAAGAAACACATATTCATGTTCCACACGGTCTCAAAAAAGGAAAAAAACACATTCAATTTTCAAGTACGAGGTTTCCGTGAGGAGTTAGAGCAAAGGGCATCAGAATTGGCAGTAGGGCTCAATTCAGCCAGAAAACTTAACTTTGGACACAAGGTCAGATTTTCAAAAGGAACACATATTCATGTTATGCAAGGTATGAAAACACTAAAAACACACAATTTTCAAATCTGAGCTTTCCCTGAGGAGTTAGACCAAAGATGTCTCAGAATTGGCAGTAGGACTGCATTCAACCAGAAAACATAACTTTTGACACAGAGCTTAGATATCCAAAACAAACACATATTCATGTACCCCACAGTCTGAAAAGCCCAAAAAACAGTCAATTTTTTCAAATCTGAGCTATCCCTGAGGAGTTAGACCAAAGTGTCTCTCAGAATTGGCAGTGGGGCTCAATTCAGCCAGAAAACTTAACTTTGGACACAAGCTCAGATTTTCAAAAGAAAGACATATTCATGTTATGCAAGGTATGAAAACACCAAAAACACACAATTTTCAAATCTGAGCTTTCCCTGAGGAGTTAGACCAAAGTGTATCTCAGAATTGGCAGTGGGGCTCAATTCAGCCAGAAAACTTAACTTTGGACACAAGGTCAGATTTTCAAAAGGAACACATATTCATGTTATGCAAGGTATGAAAACACTAAAAACACACAATTTTCAAATCTGAGCTTTCCCTGAGGAGTTAGACCAAAGCTGTCTCAGAATTGGCAGTAGGACTGCATTCAACCAGAAAACATAACTTTAGACACAGAGCTTAGATATCCAAAACAAACACATATTCATGTACCCCACAGTCTGAAAAACCCAAAAAAACAGTCAATTTTTTCAAATCTGAGCTATCCCTGAGGAGTTAGACCAAAGTGTCTCTCAGAATTGGCAGTAGGGCTCAAGTCAGCCAGAAAACGGAACTTTTGACACAGAGCTCAGATTTGCAAGAGAAACACATATTCATGTTCCCCACAGTCTGAAAACAGGCAAAAACACATTCAATTTTCAAGTACGAGGTTTCCTTGAGGAGTTAGACCAAAGTGTATCTCAGAATTGGCAGTGGGGCTCAATTCAGCCAGAAAACTTAACTTTGGACACAAGCTCAGATTTTCAAAAGAAACACATATTCATGTTATGCAAGGTATGAAAACACCAAAAACACACAATTTTCAAATCTGAGCTTTCCCTGAGGAGTTAGACCAAAGTGTCTCTCAGAATTGGCAGTAGGGCTCAATTCAGCCAGAAAATGGAACTTTTGACACAGAGCTCAGATTTGCAGAAGAAACACATATTCATGTTCCACACGGTCTCAAAAAAGGAAAAAACACATTCAATTTTCAAGTACGAGGTTTCCCTGAGGAGTTAGACCAAAGTGTCTCTCAGAATTGGCAGTGGGGCTCAATTCAGCCAGCAAACGGAACTTTTGACACAGAGCTCAAATTTGCAGAAGAAACACATATTCATGTTCCCCACAGTCTGAAAAAAGGCAAAAATACATTCAATTTTCAAGTACGAGGTTTCCTTGAAGAGTTAGACCAAAGTGTATCTCAGAATTGGCAGTGGGGCTCAATTCAGCCAGAAAACTTAACTTTGGACACAAGCTCAGATTTTCAAAAGGAACACATATTCATGATATGCAAGGTATGAAAACACCAAAAAGACACAATTTTCAAATCTGAGCTTTCCCTGAGGAGTTAGACCAAAGTGGATCTCAGAATTGGCAATAGGACTGCATTCAACCAGAAAACATAACTTTTGACACAGAGCTTAGATATCCAAAACAAACACATATTCATGTACCCCATAGTCTGAAAAGCCCAAAAAACAGTCAATTTTTTCAAATCTGAGCTATCCCTGAGGAGTTAGACCAAAGTGTCTCTCAGAATTGGCAGTAGGGCTCAATTCAGCCAGAAAACGGAACTTTTGACACAGAGCTCAGACTTGCAGAAGAAACACATATTCATGTTCCACACGGTCTCAAAAAAGGAAAAAACACATTCAATTTTCAAGTACGAGGTTTCCCTGAGGAGTTAGACCAAAGGGCATCAGAATTGGCAGTAGGGCTCAATTCAGCCAGAAAACTTAACTTTGGACACAAGCTCAGATTTTCAAAAGGAACACATATTCATGTTATGCAAGGTATGAAAACACTAAAAACACACAATTTTCAAATCTGAGCTTTCCCTGAGGAGTTAGACCAAAGTGTCTCTCAGAATTGGCAGTAGGGCTCAAGTCAGCCAGAAAACGGAACTTTTGACACAGAGCTCAGATTTGCAGAAGAAACACATATTCATGTTCCCCACAGTCTGAAAACAGGCAAAAAACACATTCAATTTTCAAGTACGAGGTTTCCTTGAGGAGTTAGACCAAAGTGTATCTCAGAATTGGCAGTGGGGCTCAATTCAGCCAGAAAACTTAACTTTGGACACAAGCTCAGATTTTCAAAAGAAACACATATTCATGTTATGCAAGGTATGAAAACACCAAAAACACACAATTTTCAAATCTGAGCTTTCCCTGAGGAGTTAGACCAAAGTGGATCTCAGAATTGGCAATAGGACTGCATTCAACCAGAAAACATAACTTTTGACACAGAGCTTAGATATCCAAAACAAACACATATTCATGTACCCCACAGTCTGAAAAGCCCAAAAAACAGTCAAGTTTTTCAAATCTGAGCTATCCCTGAGGAGTTAGACCAAAGTGTCTCTCAGAATTGGCAGTAGAGCTCAATTCAGCCAGAAAACGGAACTTTTGACACAGAGCTCAGATTTGCAGAAGAAACACATATTCATGTTCCACACGGTCTCAAAAAAGGAAAAAACACATTCAATTTTCAAGTACGAGGTTTCCGTGAGGAGTTAGAGCAAAGGGCATCAGAATTGGCAGTAGGGCTCAATTCAGCCAGAAAACTTAACTTTGGACACAAGGTCAGATTTTCAAAAGGAACACATATTCATGTTATGCAAGGTATGAAAACACTAAAAACACACAATTTTCAAATCTGAGCTTTCCCTGAGGAGTTAGACCAAAGATGTCTCAGAATTGGCAGTAGGACTGCATTCAACCAGAAAACATAACTTTTGACACAGAGCTTAGATATCCAAAACAAACACATATTCATGTACCCCACAGTCTGAAAAGCCCAAAAAACAGTCAATTTTTTCAAATCTGAGCTATCCCTGAGGAGTTAGACCAAAGTGTATCTCAGAATTGGCAGTGGGGCTCAATTCAGCCATAAAACTTAACTTTGGACACAAGCTCAGATTTTCAAAAGAAAGACATATTCATGTTATGCAAGGTATGAAAACACCAAAAACACACAATTTTCAAATCTGAGCTTTCCCTGAGGAGTTAGACCAAAGTGTATCTCAGAATTGGCAGTGGGGCTCAATTCAGCCAGAAAACTTAACTTTGGACACAAGCTCAGATTTTCAAAAGAAAGACATATTCATGTTATGCAAGGTATGAAAACACCAAAAACACACAATTTTCAAATCTGAGCTTTCCCTGAGGAGTTAGACCAAAGTGTATCTCAGAATTGGCAGTGGGGCTCAATTCAGCCAGAAAACTTAACTTTGGACAGAAGGTCAGATTTTCAAAAGGAACACATATTCATGTTATGCAAGGTATGAAAACACTAAAAACACACAATTTTCAAATCTGAGCTTTCCCTGAGGAGTTAGACCAAAGCTGTCTCAGAATTGGCAGTAGGACTGCATTCAACCAGAAAACATAACTTTAGACACAGAGCTTAGATATCCAAAACAAACACATATTCATGTACCCCACAGTCTGAAAAACCCAAAAAACAGTCAATTTTTTCAAATCTGAGCTATCCCTGAGGAGTTAGACCAAAGTGTCTCTCAGAATTGGCAGTAGGGCTCAAGTCAGCCAGAAAACGGAACTTTTGACACAGAGCTCAGATTTGCAGAAGAAACACATATTCATGTTCCCCACAGTCTGAAAACAGGCAAAAAACACATTCAATTTTCAAGTACGAGGTTTCCTTGAGGAGTTAGACCAAAGTGTATCTCAGAATTGGCAGTGGGGCTCAATTCAGCCAGAAAACTTAACTTTGGACACAAGCTCAGATTTTCAAAAGAAACACATATTCATGTTATGCAAGGTATGAAAACACCAAAAACACACAATTTTCAAATCTGAGCTTTCCCTGAGGAGTTAGACCAAAGTGGATCTCAGAATTGGCAATAGGACTGCATTCAACCAGAAAACATAACTTTTGACACAGAGCTTAGATATCCAAAACAAACACATATTCATGTACCCCACAGTCTGAAAAGCCCAAAAAACAGTCAAGTTTTTCAAATCTGAGCTATCCCTGAGGAGTTAGACCAAAGTGTCTCTCAGAATTGGCAGTAGAGCTCAATTCAGCCAGAAAACGGAACTTTTGACACAGAGCTCAGATTTGCAGAAGAAACACATATTCATGTTCCACACGGTCTCAAAAAAGGAAAAAACACATTCAATTTTCAAGTACGAGGTTTCCGTGAGGAGTTAGAGCAAAGGGCATCAGAATTGGCAGTAGGGCTCAATTCAGCCAGAAAACTTAACTTTGGACACAAGGTCAGATTTTCAAAAGGAACACATATTCATGTTATGCAAGGTATGAAAACACTAAAAACACACAATTTTCAAATCTGAGCTTTCCCTGAGGAGTTAGACCAAAGATGTCTCAGAATTGGCAGTAGGACTGCATTCAACCAGAAAACATAACTTTTGACACAGAGCTTAGATATCCAAAACAAACACATATTCATGTACCCCACAGTCTGAAAAGCCCAAAAAACAGTCAATTTTTTCAAATCTGAGCTATCCCTGAGGAGTTAGACCAAAGTGTATCTCAGAATTGGCAGTGGGGCTCAAGTCAGCCAGAAAACGGAACTTTTGACACAGAGCTCAGATTTGCAGAAGAAACACATATTCATGTTCCCCACAGTCTGAAAAAAGGAAAAAACACATTCAATTTTCAAGTACGAGGTTTCCGTGAGGAGTTAGAGCAAAGGGCATCAGAATTGGCAGTAGGGCTCAATTCAGCCAGAAAACTTAACTTTGGACACAAGCTCAGATTTTCAAAAGGAACACATATTCATGTTATGCAAGGTATGAAAACACTAAAAACACACAATTTTCAAATCTGAGCTTTCCCTGAGGAGTTAGACCAAAGTTGTCTCAGAATTGGCAGTAGGACTGCATTCAACCAGAAAACATAACTTTTGACACAGAGCTTAGATATCCAAAACAAACACATATTCATGTACCCCCACAGTCTGAAAAGCCCAAAAAACAGTCAATTTTTTCAAATCTGAGCTATCCCTGAGGAGTTAGACAAAAGTGTCTCGCAGAATTGGCAGTAGGGCTCAAGTCAGCCAGAAAATGGAACTTTTGACACAGAGTTCAGATTTGCAGAAGAAACACATATTCATGTTCCCCACAGTCTGAAAAAAGGCAGAAACACATTCAATTTTCAAGTACCGAGGTTTCCTTGAGGAGTTAGACCAAAGTGTATCTCAGAATTGGCAGTGGGGCTCAATTCAGCCAGAAAACTTAACTTTGGACACAAGCTCAGATTTTCAAAAGAAAGACATATTCATGTTATGCAAGGTATGAAAACAACAAAAACACACAATTTTCAAATATGAGCTTTCCCTGAGGAGTTAGACCAAAGTGTATCTCAGAATTGGCAGTGGGGCTCAATTCAGCCAGAAAACTTAACTTTGGACACAAGCTCAGATTTTCAAAAGGAATACATATTCATGTTATGCAAGGTATGAAAACACTAAAAACACACAATTTTCAAATCTGAGCTTTCCCTGAGGAGTTAGACCAAAGCTGTCTCAGAATTGGCAGTAGGACTGCATTCAACCAGAAAACATAACTTTAGACACAGAGCTTAGATATCCAAAACAAACACATATTCATGTACCCCCACAGTCTGAAAAACCCAAAAAACAGTCAATTTTTTCAAATCTGAGCTATCCCTGAGGAGTTAGACCAAAGTGTCTCTCAGAATTGGCAGTAGGGCTCAAGTCAGCCAGAAAACGGAACTTTTGACACAGAGCTCAGATTTGCAGAAGAAACACATATTCATGTTCCCCACAGTCTGAAAACAGGCAAAAACACATTCAATTTTCAAGTACGAGGTTTCCTTGAGGAGTTAGACCAAAGTGTATCTCAGAATTGGCAGTGGGGCTCAATTCAGCCAGAAAACTTAACTTTGGACACAAGCTCAGATTTTCAAAAGAAACACATATTCATGTTATGCAAGGTATGAAAACACCAAAAACACACAATTTTCAAATCTGAGCTTTCCCTGAGGAGTTAGACCAAAGTGGATCTCAGAATTGGCAATAGGACTGCATTCAACCAGAAAACATAACTTTTGACACAGAGCTTAGATATCCAAAACAAACACATATTCATGTACCCCACAGTCCTGAAAAGCCCAAAAAACAGTCAATTTTTTCAAATCTGAGCTATCCCTGAGGAGTTAGACCAAAGTGTCTCTCAGAATTGGCAGTAGAGCTCAATTCAGCCAGAAAACGGAACTTTTGACACAGAGCTCAGATTTGCAGAAGAAACACATATTCATGTTCCACACGGTCTCAAAAAAGGAAAAAAACACATTCAATTTTCAAGTACGAGGTTTCCGTGAGGAGTTAGAGCAAAGGGCATCAGAATTGGCAGTAGGGCTCAATTCAGCCAGAAAACTTAACTTTGGACACAAGGTCAGATTTTCAAAAGGAACACATATTCATGTTATGCAAGGTATGAAAACACTAAAAACACACAATTTTCAAATCTGAGCTTTCCCTGAGGAGTTAGACCAAAGATGTCTCAGAATTGGCAGTAGGACTGCATTCAACCAGAAAACATAACTTTTGACACAGAGCTTAGATATCCAAAACAAACACATATTCATGTACCCCACAGTCTGAAAAGCCCAAAAAACAGTCAATTTTTTCAAATCTGAGCTATCCCTGAGGAGTTAGACCAAAGTGTATCTCAGAATTGGCAGTGGGGCTCAATTCAGCCAGAAAACTTAACTTTGGACACAAGCTCAGATTTTCAAAAGGAATACATATTCATGTTATGCAAGGTATGAAAACACTAAAAACACACAATTTTCAAATCTGAGCTATCCCTGAGGAGTTAGACCAAAGTGTCTCTCAGAATTGGCAGTAGGGCTCAAGTCAGCCAGAAAACGGAACTTTTGACACAGAGCTCAGATTTGCAGAAGAAACGCATATTCATGTTCCCCACAGTCTGAAAACAGGCAAAAACACATTCAATTTTCAAGTACGAGGTTTCCTTGAGGAGTTAGACCAAAGTGTATCTCAGAATTGGCAGTGGGGCTCAATTCAGCCAGAAAACTTAACTTTGGACACAAGCTCAGATTTTCAAAAGAAACACATATTCATGTTATGCAAGGTATGAAAACACCAAAAACACACAATTTTCAAATCTGAGCTTTCCCTGAGGAGTTAGACCAAAGTGGATCTCAGAATTGGCAATAGGACTGCATTCAACCAGAAAACATAACTTTTGACACAGAGCTTAGATATCCAAAACAAACACATATTCATGTACCCCCACAGTCTGAAAAGCCCAAAAAACAGTCAAGTTTTTCAAATCTGAGCTATCCCTGAGGAGTTAGACCAAAGTGTCTCTCAGAATTGGCAGTAGAGCTCAATTCAGCCAGAAAACGGAACTTTTGACACAGAGCTCAGATTTGCAGAAGAAACACATATTCATGTTCCACACGGTCTCAAAAAAAGGAAAAAACACATTCAATTTTCAAGTATGAGGTTTCCGTGAGGAGTTAGAGCAAAGGGCATCAGAATTGGCAGTAGGGCTCAATTCAGCCAGAAAACTTAACTTTGGACACAAGCTCAGATTTTCAAAAGGAACACATATTCATGTTATGCAAGGTATGAAAACACTAAAAACACACAATTTTCAAATCTGAGCTTTCCCTGAGGAGTTAGACCAAAGTTGTCTCAGAATTGGCAGTAGGACTGCATTCAACCCAGAAAACATAACTTTTGACACAGAGCTTAGATATCCAAAACAAACACATATTCATGTTATGCAAGGTATGAAAACACCAAAAACACACAATTTTCAAATCTGAGCTTTCCCTGAGGAGTTAGACCAAAGTGGATCTCAGAATTGGCAATAGGACTGCATTCAACCAGAAAACATAACTTTTGACACAGAGCTTAGATATCCAAAACAAACACATATTCATGTACCCCACAGTCTGAAAGCCCAAAAACCAGTCAATTTTTTCAAATCTGAGCTATCCCTGAGGAGTTAGACCAAAGTGTCTCTCAGAATTGGCAGTAGGGCTCAAGTCAGCCAGAAAACGGAACTTTTGACACAGAGCTCAGATTTGCAGAAGAAACACATATTCATGTTCCACACGGTCTCAAAAAAGGAAAAAAACACATTCAATTTTCAAGTACGAGGTTTCCCTGAGGAGTTAGACCAAAGTGTCTCTCAGAATTGGCAGTAGGGCTCAATTCAGCCAGTAAACGGAACTTTTGACACAGAGCTCAGATTTGCAGAAGAAACACATATTCATGTTCCACACGGTCTCAAAAAAGGAAAAAACACATTCAATTTTCAAGTACGAGGTTTCCCTGAGGAGTTAGACCAAAGGGCATCAGAATTGGCAGTAGGGCTCAATTCAGCCAGAAAACTTAACTTTGGACACAAGGTCAGATTTTCAAAAGGAACACATATTCATGTTATGCAAGGTATGAAAACACCAAAAACACACAATTTTCAAATCTGAGCTTTCCCTGAGGAGTTAGACCAAAGTGTATCTCAGAATTGGCAGTGGGGCTCAATTCAGCCAGAAAACTTAACTTTGGACACAAGCTCAGATTTTCAAAAGGAATACATATTCATGTTATGCAAGGTATGAAAACACTAAAAACACACAATTTTCAAATCTGAGCTTTCCCTGAGGAGTTAGACCAAAGCTGTCTCAGAATTGGCAGTAGGACTGCATTCAACCAGAAAACATAACTTTTGACACAGAGCTTAGATATCCAAAACAAACACATATTCATGTACCCCACAGTCTGAAAAGCCCAAAAAAACAGTCAAGTTTTTCAAATCTGAGCTATCCCTGAGGAGTTAGACCAAAGTGTATCTCAGAATTGGCAGTGGGGCTCAATTCAGCCAGAAAACTTAACTTTGGACACAAGCTCAGATTTTCAAAAGGAATACATTTTCATGTTATGCAAGGTATGAAAACACCAAAAACACACAATTTTCAAATCTGAGCTTTCCCTGAGGAGTTAGACCAAAGTGGATCTCAGAATTGGCAATAGGACTGCATTCAACCAGAAAACATAACTTTTGACACAGAGCTTAGATATCCAAAACAAACACATATTCATGTACCCCACAGTCTGAAAAGCCCCAAAAACAGTCAATTTTTTCAAATCTGAGCTATCCCTGAGGAGTTAGACCAAAGTGTCTCTCAGAATTGGAAGTAGGGCTCAATTCAGCCAGAAAACGGAACTTTTGACACAGAGCTCAGACTTGCAGAAGAAACACATATTCATGTTCCTCACGGTCTCAAAGAAGGAAAAAACACATTCAATTTTCAAGTACGAGGTTTCCCTGAGGAGTTAGACCAAAGGGCATCAGAATTGGCAGTAGGGCTCAATTCAGCCAGAAAACTTAACTTTGGACACAAGGTCAGATTTTCAAAAGGAACACATATTCATGTGATGCAAGGTATGAAAACCACCAAAAACACACAATTTTCAAATCTGAGCTTTCCCTGAGGAGTTAGACCAAAGTGTATCTCAGAATTGGCAGTGGGGCTCAATTCAGCCAGAAAACTTAACTTTGGACACAAGCTCAGATTTTCAAAAGGAATACATATTCATGTTATGCAAGGTATGAAAACACTAAAAACACACAATTTTCAAATCTGAGCTTTCCCTGAGGAGTTAGACCAAAGCTGTCTCAGAATTGGCAGTAGGACTGCATTCAACCAGAAAACATAACTTTTGACACAGAGCTTAGATATCCAAAACAAACACATATTCATGTACCCCACAGTCCTGAAAAGCCCAAAAAACAGTCAAGTTTTTCAAATCTGAGCTATCCCTGAGGAGTTAGACCAAAGTGTATCTCAGAATTGGCAGTGGGGCTCAATTCAGCCAGAAAACTTAACTTTGGACACAAGCTCAGATTTTCAAAAGGAATACATATTCATGTTATGCAAGGTATGAAAACACCAAAAACACACAATTTTCAAATCTGAGCTTTCCCTGAGGAGTTAGACCAAAGTGGATCTCAGAATTGGCAATAGGACTGCATTCAACCAGAAAACATAACTTTTGACACAGAGCTTAGATATCCAAAACAAACACATATTCATGTACCCCACAGTCTGAAAAGCCCAAAAAACAGTCAATTTTTTCAAATCTGAGCTATCCCTGAGGAGTTAGACCAAAGTTTCTCTCAGAATTGGCAGTAGGGCTCAAGTCAGCCAGAAAACGGAACTTTTGACACAGAGCTCAGATTTGCAGAAGAATCACATATTCATGTTCCACACGGTCTCAAAAAAGGGAAAAAACACATTCAATTTTCAAGTACGAGGTTTCCCTGAGGAGTTAGACCAAAGTGTATCGCAGAATTGGCAGTGGGGCTCAATTCAGCCAGAAAACTTAACTTTGGACACAAGCTCAGATTTTCAAAAGAAAGACATATTCATGTTATGCAAGGTATGAAAACAACAAAAACACACAATTTTCAAATATGAGCTTTCCCTGAGGAGTTAGACCAAAGTGTATCTCAGAATTGGCAGTGGGGCTCAATTCAGCCAGAAAACTTAACTTTGGACACAAGCTCAGATTTTCAAAAGGAATACATATTCATGTTATGCAAGGTATGAAAACACTAAAAACACACAATTTTCAAATCTGAGCTTTCCCTGAGGAGTTAGACCAAAGCTGTCTCAGAATTGGCAGTAGGACTGCATTCAACCAGAAAACATAACTTTAGACACAGAGCTTAGATATCCAAAACAAACACATATTCATGTACCACACAGTCTGAAAAACCCAAAAAACAGTCAATTTTTTCAAATCTGAGCTATCCCTGAGGAGTTAGACCAAAGTGTCTCTCAGAATTGGCAGTAGGGCTCAAGTCAGCCAGAAAACGGAACTTTTGACACAGAGCTCAGATTTGCAGAAGAAACACATATTCATGTTCCCCACAGTCTGAAAACAGGCAAAAACACATTCAATTTTCAAGTACGAGGTTTCCTTGAGGAGTTAGACCAAAGTGTATCTCAGAATTGGCAGTGGGGCTCAATTCAGCCAGAAAACTTAACTTTGGACACAAGCTCAGATTTTCAAAAGAAACACATATTCATGTTATGCAAGGTATGAAAACACCAAAAAACACACAATTTTCAAATCTGAGCTTTCCCTGAGGAGTTAGACCAAAGTGGATCTCAGAATTGGCAATAGGACTGCATTCAACCAGAAAACATAACTTTTGACACAGAGCTTAGATATCCAAAACAAACACATATTCATGTACCCCCACAGTCTGAAAAGCCCAAAAAACAGTCAATTTTTTCAAATCTGAGCTATCCCTGAGGAGTTAGACCAAAGTGTCTCTCAGAATTGGCAGTAGAGCTCAATTCAGCCAGAAAACGGAACTTTTGACACAGAGCTCAGATTTGCAGAAGAAACACATATTCATGTTCCACACGGTCTCAAAAAAAGGAAAAAAACACATTCAATTTTCAAGTACGAGGTTTCCCTGAGGAGTTAGACCAAAGGGCATCAGAATTGGCAGTAGGGCTCAATTCAGCCAGAAAACTTAACTTTGGACACAAGGTCAGATTTTCAAAAGGAACACATATTCATGTTATGCAAGGTATGAAAACACTAAAAACACACAATTTTCAAATCTGAGCTTTCCCTGAGGAGTTAGACCAAAGATGTCTCAGAATTGGCAGTAGGACTGCATTCAACCAGAAAACATAACTTTTGACACAGAGCTTAGATATCCAAAACAAACACATATTCATGTACCCCACAGTCTGAAAAGCCCAAAAAACAGTCAATTTTTTCAAATCTGAGCTATCCCTGAGGAGTTAGACCAAAGTGTATCTCAGAATTGGCAGTGGGGCTCAATTCAGCCAGAAAACTTAACTTTGGACACAAGCTCAGATTTTCAAAAGGAATACATATTCATGTTATGCAAGGTATGAAAACACTAAAAACACACAATTTTCAAATCTGAGCTTTCCCTGAGGAGTTAGACCAAAGCTGTCCTCAGAATTGGCAGTAGGACTGCATTCAACCAGAAAACATAACTTTAGACACAGAGCTTAGATATCCAAAACAAAACACATATTCATGTACCCCACAGTCTGAAAAACCCAAAAAACAGTCAATTTTTTCAAATCTGAGCTATCCCTGAGGAGTTAGACCAAAGTGTCTCTCAGAATTGGCAGTAGGGCTCAAGTCAGCCAGAAAACGGAACTTTTGACACAGAGCTCAGATTTGCAGAAGAAACACATATTCATGTTCCCCACAGTCCTGAAAACAGGCAAAAACACATTCAATTTTCAAGTACGAGGTTTCCTTGAGGAGTTAGACCAAAGTGTATCTCAGAATTGGCAGTGGGGCTCAATTCAGCCAGAAAACTTAACTTTGGACACAAGCTCAGATTTTCAAAAGAAAACACATATTCATGTTATGCAAGGTATGAAAACACCAAAAACACACAATTTTCAAATCTGAGCTTTCCCTGAGGAGTTAGACCAAAGTGGATCTCAGAATTGGCAATAGGACTGCATTCAACCAGAAAACATAACTTTTGACACAGAGCTTAGATATCCAAAACAAACACATATTCATGTACCCCACAGTCTGAAAAGCCCAAAAAACAGTCAATTTTTTCAAATCTGAGCTATCCCTGAGGAGTTAGACCAAAGTGTCTCTCAGAATTGGCAGTAGAGCTCAATTCAGCCAGAAAACGGAACTTTTGACACAGAGCTCAGATTTGCAGAAGAAACACATATTCATGTTCCACACGGTCTCAAAAAAGGAAAAAACACATTCAATTTTCAAGTATGAGGTTTCCGTGAGGAGTTAGAGCAAAGGGGCATCAGAATTGGCAGTAGGGCTCAATTCAGCCAGAAAACTTAACTTTGGACACAAGCTCAGATTTTCAAAAGGAACACATATTCATGTTATGCAAGGTATGAAAACACTAAAAACACACAATTTTCAAATCTGAGCTTTCCCTGAGGAGTTAGACCAAAGTTGTCTCAGAATTGGCAGTAGGACTGCATTCAACCAGAAAACATAACTTTTGACACAGAGCTTAGATATCCAAAACAAACACATATTCATGTACCCCACAGTCTGAAAAGCCCAAAAAACAGTCAATTTTTTCAAATCTGAGCTATCCCTGAGGAGTTAGACAAAAGTGTCTCGCAGAATTGGCAGTAGGGCTCAAGTCAGCCAGAAAATGGAACTTTTGACACAGAGTTCAGATTTGCAGAAGAAACACATATTCATGTTCCCCACAGTCTGAAAAAAGGCAGAAACACATTGAATTTTCAAGTACGAGGTTTCCTTGAGGAGTTAGACCAAAGTGTATCTCAGAATTGGCAGTGGGGCTCAATTCAGCCAGAAAACTTAACTTTGGACACAAGCTCAGATTTTCAAAAGAAAGACATATTCATGTTATGCAAGGTATGAAAACAACAAAAACACACAATTTTCAAATATGAGCTTTCCCTGAGGAGTTAGACCAAAGTGTATCTCAGAATTGGCAGTGGGGCTCAATTCAGCCAGAAAACTTAACTTTGGACACAAGCTCAGATTTTCAAAAGGAATACATATTCATGTTATGCAAGGTATGAAAACACTAAAAACACACAATTTTCAAATCTGAGCTTTCCCTGAGGAGTTAGACCAAAGTGGATCTCAGAATTGGCAATAGGACTGCATTCAACCAGAAAACATAACTTTTGACACAGAGCTTAGATATCCAAAACAAACACATATTCATGTACCCCACAGTCTGAAAAGCCCAAAAAACAGTCAAGTTTTTCAAATCTGAGCTATCCCTGAGGAGTTAGACCAAAGTGTCTCTCAGAATTGGCAGTAGAGCTCAATTCAGCCAGAAAACGGAACTTTTGACACAGAGCTCAGATTTGCAGAAGAAACACATATTCATGTTCCACACGGTCTCAAAAAAGGAAAAAACACATTCAATTTTCAAGTATGAGGTTTCCGTGAGGAGTTAGAGCAAAGGGCATCAGAATTGGCAGTAGGGCTCAATTCAGCCAGAAAACTTAACTTTGGACACAAGCTCAGATTTTCAAAAGGAACACATATTCATGTTATGCAAGGTATGAAAACACTAAAAACACACAATTTTCAAATCTGAGCTTTCCCTGAGGAGTTAGACCAAAGTTGTCTCAGAATTGGCAGTAGGACTGCATTCAACCAGAAAACATAACTTTTGACACAGAGCTTAGATATCCAAAACAAACACATATTCATGTTATGCAAGGTATGAAAACACCAAAAACACACAATTTTCAAATCTGAGCTTTCCCTGAGGAGTTAGACCAAAGTGGATCTCAGAATTGGCAATAGGACTGCATTCAACCAGAAAACATAACTTTTGACACAGAGCTTAGATATCCAAAACAAACACATATTCATGTACCCCACAGTCTGAAAAGCCCAAAAAACAGTCAATTTTTTCAAATCTGAGCTATCCCTGAGGAGTTAGACCAAAGTGTCTCTCAGAATTGGCAGTAGGGCTCAAGTCAGCCAGAAAACGGAACTTTTGACACAGAGCTCAGATTTGCAGAAGAAACACATATTCATGTTCCACACGGTCTCAAAAAAGGAAAAAACACATTCAATTTTCAAGTACGAGGTTTCCCCTGAGGAGTTAGACCAAAGTGTCTCTCAGAATTGGCAGTAGGGCTCAATTCAGCCAGTAAACGGAACTTTTGACACAGAGCTCAGATTTGCAGAAGAAACACATATTCATGTTCCACACGGTCTCAAAAAAGGAAAAAACACATTCAATTTTCAAGTACGAGGTTTCCCTGAGGAGTTAGAGCAAAGGGCATCAGAATTGGCAGTAGGGCTCAATTCAGCCAGAAAACTTAACTTTGGACACAAGCTCAGATTTTCAAAAGAAACACATATTCATGTTATGCAAGGTATGAAAACACCAAAAACACACAATTTTCAAATCTGAGCTTTCCCTGAGGAGTTAGACCAAAGTGGATCTCAGAATTGGCAATAGGACTGCATTCAACCAGAAAACATAACTTTTGACACAGAGCTTAGATATCCAAAACAAACACATATTCATGTACCCCACAGTCTGAAAAGCCCCAAAAACAGTCAATTTTTTCAAATCTGAGCTATCCCTGAGGAGTTAGACCAAAGTGTCTCTCAGAATTGGCAGTAGGGCTCAATTCAGCCAGAAAACGGAACTTTTGACACAGAGCTCAGACTTGCAGAAGAAACACATATTCATGTTCCACACGGTCTCAAAAAAGGAAAAAACACATTCAATTTTCAAGTACGAGGTTTCCCTGAGGAGTTAGACCAAAGGGCATCAGAATTGGCAGTAGGGGCACAATTCAGCCAGAAAACTTAACTTTGGACACAAGGTCAGATTTTCAAAAGGAACACATATTCATGTTATGCAAGGTATGAAAACACCAAAAACACACAATTTTCAAATCTGAGCTTTCCCTGAGGAGTTAGACCAAAGTGTATCTCAGAATTGGCAGTGGGGCTCAATTCAGCCAGAAAACTTAACTTTGGACACAAGCTCAGATTTTCAAAAGGAATACATATTCATGTTATGCAAGGTATGAAAACACTAAAAACACACAATTTTCAAATCTGAGCTTTCCCTGAGGAGTTAGACCAAAGCTGTCTCAGAATTGGCAGTAGGACTGCATTCAACCAGAAAACATAACTTTTGACACAGAGCTTAGATATCCAAAACAAACACATATTCATGTACCCCACAGTCTGAAAAGCCCAAAAAACAGTCAAGTTTTTCAAATCTGAGCTATCCCTGAGGAGTTAGACCAAAGTGTATCTCAGAATTGGCAGTGGGGCTCAATTCAGCCAGAAAACTTAACTTTGGACACAAGCTCAGATTTTCAAAGGAATACATATTCATGTTATGCAAGGTATGAAAACACCAAAAACACACAATTTTCAAATCTGAGCTTTCCCTGAGGAGTTAGACCAAAGTGGATCTCAGAATTGGCAATAGGACTGCATTCAACCAGAAAACATAACTTTTGACACAGAGCTTAGATATCCAAAACAAACACATATTCATGTACCCCACAGTCTGAAAAGCCCCAAAAACAGTCAATTTTTTCAAATCTGAGCTATCCCTGAGGAGTTAGACCAAAGTGTCTCTCAGAATTGGCAGTAGGGCTCAATTCAGCCAGAAAACGGAACTTTTGACACAGAGCTCAGACTTGCAGAAGAAACACATATTCATGTTCCTCACGGTCTCAAAGAAGGAAAAAAACACATTCAATTTTCAAGTACGAGGTTTCCCTGAGGAGTTAGACCAAAGGGCATCAGAATTGGCAGTAGGGCTCAATTCAGCCAGAAAACTTAACTTTGGACACAAGGTCAGATTTTCAAAAGGAACACATATTCATGTGATGCAAGGTATGAAAACACCAAAAACACACAATTTTCAAATCTGAGCTTTCCCTGAGGAGTTAGACCAAAGTGTATCTCAGAATTGGCAGTGGGGCTCAATTCAGCCAGAAAACTTAACTTTGGACACAAGCTCAGATTTTCAAAAGGAATACATATTCATGTTATGCAAGGTATGAAAACACTAAAAACACACAATTTTCAAATCTGAGCTTTCCCTGAGGAGTTAGACCAAAGCTGTCTCAGAATTGGCAGTAGGACTGCATTCAACCAGAAAACATAACTTTTGACACAGAGCTTAGATATCCAAAACAAACACATATTCATGTACCCCACAGTCTGAAAAGCCCAAAAAACAGTCAAGTTTTTCAAATCTGAGCTATCCCTGAGGAGTTAGACCAAAGTGTATCTCAGAATTGGCAGTGGGGCTCAATTCAGCCAGAAAACTTAACTTTGGACACAAGCTCAGATTTTCAAAAGGAATACATATTCATGTTATGCAAGGTATGAAAACACCAAAAACACACAATTTTCAAATCTGAGCTTTCCCTGAGGAGTTAGACCAAAGTGGATCTCAGAATTGGCAATAGGACTGCATTCAACCAGAAAACATAACTTTTGACACAGAGCTTAGATATCCAAAACAAACACATATTCATGTACCCCACAGTCTGAAAAGCCCCAAAAACAGTCAATTTTTTCAAATCTGAGCTATCCCTGAGGAGTTAGACCAAAGTGTCTCTCAGAATTGGCAGTAGGACTCAATTCAGCCAGAAAACGGAACTTTTGACACAGAGCTCAGACTTGCAGAAGAAACACATATTCATGTTCCACACGGTCTCAAAGAAGGAAAAAAACACATTCAATTTTCAAGTACGAGGTTTCCCTGAGGAGTTAGACCAAAGGGCATCAGAATTGGCAGTAGGGCTCAATTCAGCCAGAAAACTTAACTTTGGACACAAGGTCAGATTTTCAAAAGGAACACATATTCATGTTATGCAAGGTATGAAAACACCAAAAAACACACAATTTTCAAATCTGAGCTTTCCCTGAGGAGTTAGACCAAAGTGTATCTCAGAATTGGCAGTGGGGGCTCAATTCAGCCAGAAAACTTAACTTTGGACACAAGCTCAGATTTTCAAAAGGAATACATATTCATGTTATGCAAGTATGAAAACACTAAAAACACACAATTTTCAAATCTGAGCTTTCCCTGAGGAGTTAGACCAAAGCTGTCTCAGAATTGGCAGTAGGACTGCATTCAACCAGAAAACATAACTTTTGACACAGAGCTTAGATATCCAAAACAAACACATATTCATGTACCCCACAGTCTGAAAAGCCCAAAAAAACAGTCAAGTTTTTCAAATCTGAGCTATCCCTGAGGAGTTAGACCAAAGTGTCTCTCAGAATTGGCAGTGGGGCTCAATTCAGCCAGAAAACTTAACTTTGGACACAAGCTCAGATTTTCAAAAGAAACACATATTCATGTTATACAAGGTATGAAAACACCAAAAACACACAATTTTCAAATCTGAGCTTTCCCTGAGGAGTTAGACCAAAGTGGATCTTAGAATTGGCAATAGGGACTGCATTCAACCAGAAAACATAACTTTTGACACAGAGCTTAGATATCCAAAACAAACACATATTCATGTACCCCACAGTCTGAAAAGCCCAAAAAAACAGTCAAGTTTTTCAAATCTGAGCTATCCCTGAGGAGTTAGACCAAAGTGTCTCTCAGAATTGGCAGTAGGGCTCAATTCAGCCAGAAAACGGAACTTTTGACACAGAGCTCAGACTTGCAGAGAAAACACATATTCATGTTCCACACGGTCTCAAAAAAGGAAAAAACACATTCAATTTTCAAGTACGAGGTTTCCCTGAGGAGTTAGACAAAAGGGCATCAGAATTGGCAGTAGGGCTCAATTCAGCCAGAAAACTTAACTTTGGACACAAGGTCAGATTTTCAAAAGGAACACATATTCATGTTATGCAAGGTATGAAAACACCAAAAACACACAATTTTCAAATCTGAGCTTTCCCTGAGGAGTTAGACCAAAGTGTATCTCAGAATTGGCAGTGGGGCTCAATTCAGCCAGAAAACTTAACTTTGGACACAAGCTCAGATTTTCAAAAGGAATACATATTCATGTTATGCAAGGTATGAAAACACTAAAAACACACAATTTTCAAATCTGAGCTTTCCCTGAGGAGTTAGACCAAAGATGTCTCAGGAATTGGCAGTAGGACTGCATTCAACCAGAAAACATAACTTTTGACACAGAGCTTAGATATCCAAAACAAACACATATTCATGTACCCCACAGTCTGAAAAGCCCAAAAAACAGTCAAGTTTTTCAAATCTGAGCTATCCCTGAGGAGTTAGACCAAAGTGTATCTCAGAATTGGCAGTGGGGCTCAATTCAGCCAGAAAACTTAACTTTGGACACAAGCTCAGATTTTCAAAAGGAATACATATTCATGTTATGCAAGGTATGAAAACACCAAAAACACACAATTTTCAAATCTGAGCTTTCCCTGAGGAGTTAGACCAAAGCTGTCTCAGAATTGGCAGTAGGACTGCATTCAACCAGAAAACATAACTTTTGACACAGAGCTTAGATATCCAAAACAAACACATATTCATGTACCCCACAGTCTGAAAAGCCCAAAAAACAGTCAATTTTTTCAAATCTGAGCTATCCCTGAGGAGTTAGACCAAAGTGTCTCGCAGAAATGGCAGTAGGGCTCAAGTCAGCCAGAAAACGGAACTTTTGACACAGAGCTCAGATTTGCAGAAGAAACACATATTCATGTTCCCCACAGTCTGAAAAAAGGCAAAAACACATTCAATTTTCAAGTACGAGGTTTCCTTGAGGAGTTAGACCAAAGTGTATCTCAGAATTGGCAGTGGGGCTCAATTCAGCCAGAAAACTTAACTTTGGACACAAGCTCAGATTTTCAAAAGAAACACATATTCATGTTATGCAAGGTATGAAAACACCAAAAACACACAATTTTCAAATCTGAGCTTTCCCTGAGGAGTTAGACCAAAGTGGATCTCAGAATTGGCAATAGGACTGCATTCAACCAGAAAACATAACTTTTGACACAGAGCTTAGATATCCAAAACAAACACATATTCATGTACCCCACAGTCTGAAAAGCCCAAAAAACAGTCAATTTTTTCAAATCTGAGCTATCCCTGAGGAGTTAGACCAAAGTGTCTCTCAGAATTGGCAGTAGGGCTCAAGTCAGCCAGAAAACATAACTTTTGACACAGAGCTCAGATTTGCAGAAGAAACACATATTCATGTTCCACACGGTCTCAAAAAAGGAAAAAAACACATTCAATTTTCAAGTACGAGGTTTCCCTGAGGAGTTAGACCAAAGGGCATCAGAATTGGCAGTAGGGCTCAATTCAGCTAGAAAACTTAACTTTGGACACAAGCTCAGATTTTCAAAAGGAACACATATTCATGTTATGCAAGGTATGAAAACACTAAAAACACACAATTTTCAAATCTGAGCTTTCCCTGAGGAGTTAGACCAAAGTTGTCTCAGAATTGGCAGTAGGACTGCATTCAACCAGAAAACATAACTTTTGACACAGAGCTTAGATATCCAAAACAAACACATATTCATGTACCCCACAGTCTGAAAAGCCCAAAAAACAGTCAATTTTTTCAAATCTGAGCTATCCCTGAGGAGTTAGACAAAAGTGTCTCTCAGAATTGGCAGTAGGGCTCAAGTCAGCCAGAAAACGGAACTTTTGACACAGAGCTCAGATTTCCAGAAGAAACAAATATTCATGTTCCCCACAGTCTGAAAAAAGGCAAATACACATTCAATTTTCAAGTACGAGGTTTCCGTGAGGAGTTAGAGCAAAGGGCATCAGAATTGGCAGTAGGGCTCAATTCAGCCAGAAAACTTAACTTTGGACACAAGGTCAGATTTTCAAAAGGAACACATATTCATGTTATGCAAGGTATGAAAACACTAAAAACACACAATTTTCAAATCTGAGCTTTCCCTGAGGAGTTAGACCAAAGATGTCTCAGAATTGGCAGTAGGACTGCATTCAACCAGAAAACATAACTTTTGACACAGAGCTTAGATATCCAAAACAAACACATATTCATGTACCCCACAGTCTGAAAAGCCCAAAAAACAGTCAATTTTTTCAAATCTGAGCTATCCCTGAGGAGTTAGACCAAAGTGTCTCTCAGAATTGGCAGTGGGGCTCAATTCAGCCAGAAAACTTAACTTTGGACACAAGCTCAGATTTTCAAAAGAAAGACATATTCATGTTATGCAAGGTATGAAAACACCAAAAACACACAATTTTCAAATCTGAGCTTTCCCTGAGGAGTTAGACCAAAGTGTATCTCAGAATTGGCAGTGGGGCTCAATTCAGCCAGAAAACTTAACTTTGGACACAAGGTCAGATTTTCAAAAGGAACACATATTCATGTTATGCAAGGTATGAAAACACTAAAAACACACAATTTTCAAATCTGAGCTTTCCCTGAGGAGTTAGACCAAAGCTGTCTCAGAATTGGCAGTAGGACTGCATTCAACCAGAAAACATAACTTTAGACACAGAGCTTAGATATCCAAAACAAACACATATTCATGTACCCCACAGTCTGAAAAACCCAAAAAACAGTCAATTTTTTCAAATCTGAGCTATCCCTGAGGAGTTAGACCAAAGTGTCTCTCAGAATTGGCAGTAGGGCTCAAGTCAGCCAGAAAACGGAACTTTTGACACAGAGCTCAGATTTGCAGAAGAAACACATATTCATGTTCCCCACAGTCTGAAAACAGGCAAAAACACATTCAATTTTCAAGTACGAGGTTTCCTTGAGGAGTTAGACCAAAGTGTATCTCAGAATTGGCAGTGGGGCTCAATTCAGCCAGAAAACTTAACTTTGGACACAAGCTCAGATTTTCAAAAGAAACACATATTCATGTTATGCAAGGTA
Source organism: Pituophis catenifer annectens (assembly GCF_029215685.1). Lineage (NCBI taxonomy): Eukaryota > Metazoa > Chordata > Lepidosauria > Squamata > Colubridae > Pituophis > Pituophis catenifer. The sequence goes on along the minus strand of NW_027256996.1, from coordinate 50,828 downwards.
TGAAAACACCAAAAACACACAATTTTCAAATCTGAGCTTTCCCTGAGGAGTTAGACCAAAGTGGATCTCAGAATTGGCAATAGGACTGCATTCAACCAGAAAACATAACTTTTGACACAGAGCTTAGATATCCAAAACAAACACATATTCATGTACCCCACAGTCTGAAAAGCCCAAAAAACAGTCAAGTTTTTCAAATCTGAGCTATCCCTGAGGAGTTAGACCAAAGTGTCTCTCAGAATTGGCAGTAGAGCTCAATTCAGCCAGAAAACGGAACTTTTGACACAGAGCTCAGATTTGCAGAAGAAACACATATTCATGTTCCACACGGTCTCAAAAAAGGAAAAAACACATTCAATTTTCAAGTACGAGGTTTCCGTGAGGAGTTAGAGCAAAGGGCATCAGAATTGGCAGTAGGGCTCAATTCAGCCAGAAAACTTAACTTTGGACACAAGGTCAGATTTTCAAAAGGAACACATATTCATGTTATGCAAGGTATGAAAACACTAAAAACACACAATTTTCAAATCTGAGCTTTCCCTGAGGAGTTAGACCAAAGATGTCTCAGAATTGGCAGTAGGACTGCATTCAACCAGAAAACATAACTTTTGACACAGAGCTTAGATATCCAAAACAAACACATATTCATGTACCCCCACAGTCTGAAAAGCCCAAAAAACAGTCAATTTTTTCAAATCTGAGCTATCCCTGAGGAGTTAGACCAAAGTGTATCTCAGAATTGGCAGTGGGGCTCAATTCAGCCAGAAAACTTAACTTTGGACACAAGCTCAGATTTTCAAAAGAAAGACATATTCATGTTATGCAAGGTATGAAAACACCAAAAACACACAATTTTCAAATCTGAGCTATCCCTGAGGAGTTAGACCAAAGTGTCTCTCAGAATTGGCAGTAGGGCTCAAGTCAGCCAGAAAACGGAACTTTTGACACAGAGCTCAGATTTGCAGAAGAAACACATATTCATGTTCCACACGGTCTCAAAAAAGGAAAAAACACATTCAATTTTCAAGTACGAGGTTTCCCTGAGGAGTTAGACCAAAGTGTCTCTCAGAATTGGCAGTAGGGCTCAATTCAGCCAGTAAACGGAACTTTTGACACAGAGCTCAGATTTGCAGAAGAAACACATATTCATGTTCCACACGGTCTCAAAAAAGGAAAAAACACATTCAATTTTCAAGTACGAGGTTTCCCTGAGGAGTTAGAGCAAAGGGCATCAGAATTGGCAGTAGGGCTCAATTCAGCCAGAAAACTTAACTTTGGAGACAAGGTCAGATTTTCAAAAGGAACACATATTCATGTTATGCAAGGTATGAAAACACTAAAAACACACAATTTTCAAATCTGAGCTTTCCCTGAGGAGTTAGACCAAAGCTGTCTCAGAATTGGCAGTAGGACTGCATTCAATCAGAAAACATAACTTTTGACACAGAGCTTAGATATCCAAAACAAACACATATTCATGTACCCCACAGTCTGAAGAGCCCAAAAAACAGTCAAGTTTTTCAAATCTGAGCTATCCCTGAGGAGTTAGACCAAAGTGTCTGTCAGAATTGGCAGTGGGGGCTCAATTCAGCCAGAAAACTTAACTTTGGACACAAGCTCAGATTTTCAAAAGGAACACATATTCATGTTATGCAAGGTATGAAAACACTAAAAACACACAATTTTCAAATCTGAGCTTTCCCTGAGGAGTTAGACCAAAGCTGTCTCAGAATTGGCCGTAGGACTGCATTCAACCAGAAAACATAACTTTAGACACAGAGCTTAGATATCCAAAACAAACACATATTCATGTACCCCACAGACTGAAAAACCCAAAAAACAGTCAATTTTTTCAAATCTGAGCTATCCCTGAGGAGTTAGACCAAAGTGTCTCTCAGAATTGGCAGTAGGGCTCAAGTCAGCCAGAAAACGGAACTTTTGACACAGAGCTCAGATTTGCAGAAGAAACACATATTCATGTTCCCCCACAGTCTGAAAACAGGCAAAAACACATTCAATTTTCAAGTACGAGGTTTCCTTGAGGAGTTAGACCAAAGTGTATCTCAGAATTGGCAGTGGGGGCTCAATTCAGCCAGAAAACTTAACTTTGGACACAAGCTCAGATTTTCAAAAGAAACACATATTCATGTTATGCAAGGTATGAAAACACCAAAAACACACAATTTTCAAATCTGAGCTTTCCCTGAGGAGTTAGACCAAAGTGGATCTCAGAATTGGCAATAGGACTGCATTCAACCAGAAAACATAACTTTTGACACAGAGCTTAGATATCCAAAACAAACACATATTCATGTACCCCACAGTCTGAAAAGCCCAAAAAACAGTCAAGTTTTTCAAATCAGAGCTATCCCTGAGGAGTTAGACCAAAGTGTCTCTCAGAATTGGCAGTAGAGCTCAATTCAGCCAGAAAACGGAACTTTTGACACAGAGCTCAGATTTGCAGAAGAAACACATATTCATGTTCCACACGGTCTCAAAAAAGGAAAAAAACACATTCAATTTTCAAGTACGAGGTTTCCGTGAGGAGTTAGAGCAAAGGGCATCAGAATTGGCAGTAGGGCTCAATTCAGCCAGAAAACTTAACTTTGGACACAAGGTCAGATTTTCAAAAGGAACACATATTCATGTTATGCAAGGTATGAAAACACTAAAAACACACAATTTTCAAATCTGAGCTTTCCCTGAGGAGTTAGACCAAAGATGTCTCAGAATTGGCAGTAGGACTGCATTCAACCAGAAAACATAACTTTTGACACAGAGCTTAGATATCCAAAACAAACACATATTCATGTACCCCACAGTCTGAAAAGCCCAAAAAACAGTCAATTTTTTCAAATCTGAGCTATCCCTGAGGAGTTAGACCAAAGTGTCTCTCAGAATTGGCAGTGGGGCTCAATTCAGCCAGGAAAACTTAACTTTGGACACAAGCTCAGATTTTCAAAAGAAAGACATATTCATGTTATGCAAGGTATGAAAACACCAAAAACACACAATTTTCAAATCTGAGCTTTCCCTGAGGAGTTAGACCAAAGTGTATCTCAGAATTGGCAGTGGGGCTCAATTCAGCCAGAAAACTTAACTTTGGACACAAGGTCAGATTTTCAAAAGGAACACATATTCATGTTATGCAAGGTATGAAAACACTAAAAACACACAATTTTCAAATCTGAGCTTTCCCTGAGGAGTTAGACCAAAGCTGTCTCAGAATTGGCAGTAGGACTGCATTCAACCAGAAAACATAACTTTAGACACAGAGCTTAGATATCCAAAACAAACACATATTCATGTACCCCACAGTCTGAAAAACCCAAAAAACAGTCAATTTTTTCAAATCTGAGCTATCCCTGAGGAGTTAGACCAAAGTGTCTCTCAGAATTGGCAGTAGGGCTCAAGTCAGCCAGAAAACGGAACTTTTGACACAGAGCTCAGATTTGCAGAAGAAACACATATTCATGTTCCCCACAGTCTGAAAACAGGCAAAAACACATTCAATTTTCAAGTACGAGGTTTCCTTGAGGAGTTAGACCAAAGTGTATCTCAGAATTGGCAGTGGGGCTCAATTCAGCCAGAAAACTTAACTTTGGACACAAGCTCAGATTTTCAAAAGAAACACATATTCATGTTATGCAAGGTATGAAAACACCAAAAACACACAATTTTCAAATCTGAGCTTTCCCTGAGGAGTTAGACCAAAGTGGATCTCAGAATTGGCAATAGGACTGCATTCAACCAGAAAACATAACTTTGACACAGAGCTTAGATATCCAAAACAAACACATATTCATGTACCCCACAGTCTGAAAAGCCCAAAAAACAGTCAAGTTTTTCAAATCTGAGCTATCCCTGAGGAGTTAGACCAAAGTGTCTCTCAGAATTGGCAGTAGAGCTCAATTCAGCCAGAAAACGGAACTTTTGACACAGAGCTCAGATTTGCAGAAGAAACACATATTCATGTTCCACACGGTCTCAAAAAAGGAAAAAACACATTCAATTTTCAAGTACGAGGTTTCCGTGAGGAGTTAGAGCAAAGGGCATCAGAATTGGCAGTAGGGCTCAATTCAGCCAGAAAACTTAACTTTGGACACAAGGTCAGATTTTCAAAAGGAACACATATTCATGTTATGCAAGGTATGAAAACACTAAAAACACACAATTTTCAAATCTGAGCTTTCCCTGAGGAGTTAGACCAAAGATGTCTCAGAATTGGCAGTAGGACTGCATTCAACCAGAAAACATAACTTTTGACACAGAGCTTAGATATCCAAAACAAACACATATTCATGTACCCCACAGTCTGAAAAGCCCAAAAAACAGTCAATTTTTTCAAATCTGAGCTATCCCTGAGGAGTTAGACCAAAGTGTATCTCAGAATTGGCAGTGGGGCTCAATTCAGCCAGAAAACTTAACTTTGGACACAAGCTCAGATTTTCAAAAGAAAGACATATTCATGTTATGCAAGGTATGAAAACACCAAAAACACACAATTTTCAAATCTGAGCTATCCCTGAGGAGTTAGACCAAAGTGTCTCTCAGAATTGGCAGTAGGGCTCAAGTCAGCCAGAAAACGGAACTTTTGACACAGAGCTCAGATTTGCAGAAGAAACACATATTCATGTTCCACACGGTCTCAAAAAGGAAAAAACACATTCAATTTTCAAGTACGAGGTTTCCCTGAGGAGTTAGACCAAAGTGTCTCTCAGAATTGGCAGTAGGGCTCAATTCAGCCAGTAAACGGAACTTTTGACACAGAGCTCAGATTTGCAGAAGAAACACATATTCATGTTCCACACGGTCTCAAAAAAGGAAAAAACACATTCAATTTTCAAGTACGAGGTTTCCCTGAGGAGTTAGAGCAAAGGGCATCAGAATTGGCAGTAGGGCTCAATTCAGCCAGAAAACTTAACTTTGGAGACAAGGTCAGATTTTCAAAAGGAACACATATTCATGTTATGCAAGGTATGAAAACACTAAAAACACACAATTTTCAAATCTGAGCTTTCCCTGAGGAGTTAGACCAAAGCTGTCTCAGAATTGGCAGTAGGACTGCATTCAATCAGAAAACATAACTTTTGACACAGAGCTTAGATATCCAAAACAAACACATATTCATGTACCCCACAGTCTGAAGAGCCCAAAAAACAGTCAAGTTTTTCAAATCTGAGCTATCCCTGAGGAGTTAGACCAAAGTGTCTGTCAGAATTGGCAGTGGGGCTCAATTCAGCCAGAAAACTTAACTTTGGACACAAGCTCAGATTTTCAAAAGAAACACATATTCATGTTATGCAAGGTATGAAAACACCAAAAACACACAATTTTCAAATCTGAGCTTTCCCTGAGGAGTTAGACCAAAGTGGATCTCAGAATTGGCAATAGGACTGCATTCAACCAGAAAACATAACTTTTGACACAGAGCTTAGATATCCAAAACAAACACATATTCATGTACCCCACAGTCTGAAAAGCCCAAAGAACAGTCAAGTTTTTCAAATCTGAGCTATCCCTGAGGAGGTTAGACCAAAGTGTCTCTCAAAATTGGCAGTGGGGCTCAATTCAGCCAGAAAACTTAACTTTGGACACAAGCTCAGATTTTCAAAAGAAACACATATTCATGTTATACAAGGTATGAAAACACCAAAAACACACAATTTTCAAATCTGAGCTTTCCCTGAGGAGTTAGACCAAAGTGGATCTTTAGAATTGGCAATAGGACTGCATTCAACCAGAAAACATAACTTTTGACACAGAGCTTAGATATCCAAAACAAACACATATTCATGTACCCCACAGTCTGAAAAGCCCAAAAAACAGTCAAGTTTTTCAAATCTGAGCTATCCCTGAGGAGTTAGACCAAAGTGTCTCTCAGAATTGGCAGTAGGGCTCAATTCAGCCAGAAAACGGAACTTTTGACACAGAGCTCAGACTTGCAGAAGAAAACACATATTCATGTTCCACACGGTCTCAAAAAAGGAAAAAACACATTCAATTTTCAAGTACGAGGTTTCCCTGAGGAGTTAGACCAAAGGGCATCAGAATTGGCAGTAGGGCTCAATTCAGCCAGAAAACTTAACTTTGGACACAAGGTCAGATTTTCAAAAGGAACACATATTCATGTTATGCAAGGTATGAAAACACCAAAAAACACACAATTTTCAAATCTGAGCTTTCCCTGAGGAGTTAGACCAAAGTGTATCTCAGAATTGGCAGTGGGGCTCAATTCAGCCAGAAAACTTAACTTTGGACACAAGCTCAGATTTTCAAAAGGAATACATATTCATGTTATGCAAGGTATGAAAACACTAAAAACACACAATTTTCAAATCTGAGCTTTCCCTGAGGAGTTAGACCAAAGATGTCTCAGAATTGGCAGTAGGACTGCATTCAACCAGAAAACATAACTTTTGACACAGAGCTTAGATATCCCAAAACAAACACATATTCATGTACCCCACAGTCTGAAAAGCCAAAAAACAGTCAAGTTTTTCAAATCTGAGCTATCCCTGAGGAGTTAGACCAAAGTGTATCTCAGAATTGGCAGTGGGGCTCAAGTCAGCCAGAAAACGGAACTTTTGACACAGAGCTCAGATTTGCAGAAGAAACACATATTCATGTTCCCCACAGTCTGAAAAAAGGCAAAAACACATTCAATTTTCAAGTACGAGGTTTCCTTGAGGAGTTAGACCAAAGTGTATCTCAGAATTGGCAGTGGGGCTCAATTCAGCCAGAAAACTTAACTTTGGACACAAGCTCAGATTTTCAAAAGAAACACATATTCATGTTATGCAAGGTATGAAAACACCAAAAACACACAATTTTCAAATCTGAGCTTTCCCTGAGGAGTTAGACCAAAGTGGATCTCAGAATTGGCAATAGGACTGCATTCAACCAGAAAACATAACTTTTGACACAGAGCTTAGATATCCAAAACAAACACATATTCATGTACCCCACAGTCTGAAAAGCCCAAAAAACAGTCAATTTTTTCAAATCTGAGCTATCCCTGAGGAGTTAGACCAAAGTGTCTCTCAGAATTGGCAGTAGGGCTCAATTCAGCCAGAAAACGGAACTTTTGACACAGAGCTCAGACTTGCAGAAGAAACACATATTCATGTTCCACACGGTCTCAAAGAAGGAAAAAACACATTCAATTTTCAAGTACGAGGTTTCCCTGAGGAGTTAGACCAAAGGGCATCAGAATTGGCAGTAGGGCTCAATTCAGCCAGAAAACTTAACTTTGGACACAAGGTCAGATTTTCAAAAGGAACACATATTCATGTTATGCAAGGTATGAAAACACCAAAAACACACAATTTTCAAATCTGAGCTTTCCCTGAGGAGTTAGACCAAAGTGGATCTCAGAATTGGCAATAGGACTGCATTCAACCAGAAAACATAACTTTTGACACAGAGCTTAGATATCCAAAACAAACACATATTCATGTACCCCACAGTCTGAAAAGCCCAAAAAACAGTCAATTTTTTCAAATCTGAGCTATCCCTGAGGAGTTAGACCAAAGTGTCTCTCAGAATTGGCAGTAGGGCTCAAGTCAGCCAGAAAACATAACTTTTGACACAGAGCTCAGATTTGCAGAAGAAACACATATTCATGTTCCACACGGTCTCAAAAAAGGAAAAAACACATTCAATTTTCAAGTACGAGGTTTCCCTGAGGAGTTAGACCAAAGGGCATCAGAATTGGCAGTAGGGCTCAATTCAGCCAGAAAACTTAACTTTGGACACAAGCTCAGATTTTCAAAAGGAACACATATTCATGTTATGCAAGGTATGAAAACACTAAAAACACACAATTTTCAAATCTGAGCTTTCCCTGAGGAGTTAGACCAAAGTTGTCTCAGAATTGGCAGTAGGACTGCATTCAACCAGAAAACATAACTTTTGACACAGAGCTTAGATATCCAAAACAAACACATATTCATGTACCCCACAGTCTGAAAAGCCCAAAAAACAGTCAATTTTTTCAAATCTGAGCTATCCCTGAGGAGTTAGACAAAAGTGTCTCTCAGAATTGGCAGTAGGGCTCAAGTCAGCCAGAAAACGGAACTTTTGACACAGAGCTCAGATTTCCAGAAGAAACACATATTCATGTTCCCCACAGTCTGAAAAAAGGCAAATACACATTCAATTTTCAAGTACGAGGTTTTCTTGAGGAGTTAGACCAAAGTGTATCTCAGAATTGACAGTGGGGCTCAATTCAGCCAGAAAACAACTTTGGACACAAGCTCAGATTTTCAAAAGAAACACATATTCATGTTATGCAAGGTATGAAAACACCAAAAAGACACAATTTTCAAATCTGAGCTTTCCCTGAGGAGTTAGACCAAAGTGGATCTCAGAATTGGCAATAGGACTGCATTCAACCAGAAAACATAACTTTTGACACAGAGCTTAGATATCCAAAACAAACACATATTCATGTACCCCACAGTCTGAAAAGCCCAAAAAACAGTCAATTTTTTCAAATCTGAGCTATCCCTGAGGAGTTAGACCAAAGTGTCTCTCAGAATTGGCAATAGGGCTCAATTCAGCCAGAAAATGGAACTTTTGACACAGAGCTCAGATTTGCAGAAGAAACACATATTCATGTTCCACACGGTCTCAAAAAAGGAAAAAACACATTCAATTTTCAAGTACGAGGTTTCCCTGAGGAGTTAGACCAAAGTGTCTCTCAGAATTGGCAGTGGGGCTCAATTCAGCCAGAAAACTTAACTTTGGACACAAGCTCAGATTTTCAAAAGAAACACATATTCATGTTATGCAAGGTATGAAAACACCAAAAAGACACAATTTTCAAATCTGAGCTTTCCCTGAGGAGTTAGACCAAAGTGGATCTCAGAATTGGCAATAGGACTGCATTCAACCAGAAAACATAACTTTTGACAGAGAGCTTAGATATCCAAAACAAACACATATTCATGTACCCCACAGTCTGAAAAGCCCAAAAAACAGTCAATTTTTTCAAATCTGAGCTATCCCTGAGGAGTTAGACCAAAGTGTCTCTCAGAATTGGCAGTAGGGCTCAAGTCAGCCAGAAAACATAACTTTTGACACAGAGCTCAGATTTGCAGAAGAAACACATATTCATGTTCCACACGGTCTCAAAAAAGGAAAAAAACACATTCAATTTTCAAGTACGAGGTTTCCCTGAGGAGTTAGACCAAAGGGCATCAGAATTGGCAGTAGGGCTCAATTCAGCCAGAAAACTTAACTTTGGACACAAGCTCAGATTTTCAAAAGGAATACATGTTCATGTTATGCAAGGTATGAAAACACCAAAAACACACAATTTTCAAATCTGAGCTTTCCCTGAGGAGTTAGACCAAAGTGGATCTTAGAATTGGCAATAGGACTGCATTCAACCAGAAAACATAACTTTTGACACAGAGCTTAGATATCCAAAACAAACACATATTCATGTACCCCACAGTCTGAAAAGCCCAAAAAACAGTCAAGTTTTTCAAATCTGAGCTATCCCTGAGGAGTTAGACCAAAGTGTCTCTCAGAATTGGCAGTAGGGCTCAATTCAGCCAGAAAACGGAACTTTTGACACAGAGCTCAGACTTGCAGAAGAAACACATATTCATGTTCCACACGGTCTCAAAAAAGGAAAAAACACATTCAATTTTCAAGTACGAGGTTTCCCTGAGGAGTTAGACAAAAGGGCATCAGAATTGGCAGTAGGGCTCAATTCAGCCAGAAAACTTAACTTTGGACACAAGGTCAGATTTTCAAAAGGAACACATATTCATGTTATGCAAGGTATGAAAACACCAAAAACACACAATTTTCAAATCTGAGCTTTCCCTGAGGAGTTAGACCAAAGTGTATCTCAGAATTGGCAGTGGGGCTCAATTCAGCCAGAAAACTTAACTTTGGACACAAGCTCAGATTTTCAAAAGGAATACATATTCATGTTATGCAAGGTATGAAAACACTAAAAACACACAATTTTCAAATCTGAGCTTTCCCTGAGGAGTTAGACCAAAGATGTCTCAGAATTGGCAGTAGGACTGCATTCAACCAGAAAACATAACTTTTGACACAGAGCTTAGATATCCAAAACAAACACATATTCATGTACCCCACAGTCTGAAAAGCCCAAAAAACAGTCAAGTTTTTCAAATCTGAGCTATCCCTGAGGAGTTAGACCAAAGTGTCTCTCAGAATTGGCAGTGGGGCTCAATTCAGCCAGAAAACTTAACTTTGGACACAAGCTCAGATTTTCAAAAGAAACACATATTCATGTTATGCAAGGTATGAAAACACCAAAAACACACAATTTTCAAATCTGAGCTTTCCCTGAGGAGTTAGACCAAAGTGGATATCAGAATTGGCAATAGGACTGCATTCAACCAGAAAACATAACTTTTGACACAGAGCTTAGATATCCAAAACAAACACATATTCATGTACCCCACAGTCTGAAAAGCCCAAATAACAGTCAATTTTTTCAAATCTGAGCTATCCCTGAGGAGTTAGACCAAAGTGTCTCTCAGAATTGGCAGTAGGGCTCAAGTCAGCCAGAAAACGGAACTTTTGACACAGAGCTCAGATTTGCAGAAGAAACACATATTCATGTTCCACACGGTCTCAAAAAAGGAAAAAACACATTCAATTTTCAAGTACGAGGTTTCCCTGAGGAGTTAGACCAAAGTGTCTCTCAGAATTGGCAGTAGGGCTCAATTCAGCCAGTAAACGGAACTTTTGACACAGAGCTCAGATTTGCAGAAGAAACACATATTCATGTTCCACACGGTCTCAAAAAAGGAAAAAACACATTCAATTTTCAAGTACGAGGTTTCCCTGAGGAGTTAGAGCAAAGGGCATCAGAATTGGCAGTAGGGCTCAATTCAGCCAGAAAACTTAACTTTGGAGACAAGGTCAGATTTTCAAAAGGAACACATATTCATGTTATGCAAGGTATGAAAACACTAAAAACACACAATTTTCAAATCTGAGCTTTCCCTGAGGAGTTAGACCAAAGCTGTCTCAGAATTGGCAGTAGGACTGCATTCAATCAGAAAACATAACTTTTGACACAGAGCTTAGATATCCAAAACAAACACATATTCATGTACCCCACAGTCTGAAGAGCCCAAAAAACAGTCAAGTTTTTCAAATCTGAGCTATCCCTGAGGAGTTAGACCAAAGTGTCTGTCAGAATTGGCAGTGGGGCTCAATTCAGCCAGAAAACTTAACTTTGGACACAAGCTCAGATTTTCAAAAGAAACACATATTCATGTTATGCAAGGTATGAAAACACCAAAAAGACACAATTTTCAAATCTGAGCTTTCCCTGAGGAGTTAGACCAAAGTGGATCTCAGAATTGGCAATAGGACTGCATTCAACCAGAAAACATAACTTTTGACAGAGAGCTTAGATATCCAAAACAAACACATATTCATGTACCCCACAGTCTGAAAAGCCCAAAAAACAGTCAATTTTTTCAAATCTGAGCTATCCCTGAGGAGTTAGACCAAAGTGTCTCTCAGAATTGGCAGTAGGGCTCAAGTCAGCCAGAAAACATAACTTTTGACACAGAGCTCAGATTTGCAGAAGAAACACATATTCATGTTCCACACGGTCTCAAAAAAGGAAAAAACACATTCAATTTTCAAGTACGAGGTTTCCCTGAGGAGTTAGACCAAAGGGCATCAGAATTGGCAGTAGGGCTCAATTCAGCCAGAAAACTTAACTTTGGACACAAGCTCAGATTTTCAAAAGGAATACATGTTCATGTTATGCAAGGTATGAAAACACCAAAAACACACAATTTTCAAATCTGAGCTTTCCCTGAGGAGTTAGACCAAAGTGGATCTTAGAATTGGCAATAGGACTGCATTCAACCAGAAAACATAACTTTTGACACAGAGCTTAGATATCCAAAACAAACACATATTCATGTACCCCACAGTCTGAAAAGCCCAAAAAACAGTCAAGTTTTTCAAATCTGAGCTATCCCTGAGGAGTTAGACCAAAGTGTCTCTCAGAATTGGCAGTAGGGCTCAATTCAGCCAGAAAACGGAACTTTTGACACAGAGCTCAGACTTGCAGAAGAAACACATATTCATGTTCCACACGGTCTCAAAAAAGGAAAAAACACATTCAATTTTCAAGTACGAGGTTTCCCTGAGGAGTTAGACAAAAGGGCATCAGAATTGGCAGTAGGGCTCAATTCAGCCAGAAAACTTAACTTTGGACACAAGGTCAGATTTTCAAAAGGAACACATATTCATGTTATGCAAGGTATGAAAACACCAAAAACACACAATTTTCAAATCTGAGCTTTCCCTGAGGAGTTAGACCAAAGTGTATCTCAGAATTGGCAGTGGGGCTCAATTCAGCCAGAAAACTTAACTTTGGACACAAGCTCAGATTTTCAAAAGGAATACATATTCATGTTATGCAAGGTATGAAAACACTAAAAACACACAATTTTCAAATCTGAGCTTTCCCTGAGGAGTTAGACCAAAGATGTCTCAGAATTGGCAGTAGGACTGCATTCAACCAGAAAACATAACTTTTGACACAGAGCTTAGATATCCAAAACAAACACATATTCATGTACCCCACAGTCTGAAAAGCCCAAAAAACAGTCAAGTTTTTCAAATCTGAGCTATCCCTGAGGAGTTAGACCAAAGTGTCTCTCAGAATTGGCAGTGGGGCTCAATTCAGCCAGAAAACTTAACTTTGGACACAAGCTCAGATTTTCAAAAGAAACACATATTCATGTTATGCAAGGTATGAAAACACCAAAAACACACAATTTTCAAATCTGAGCTTTCCCTGAGGAGTTAGACCAAAGTGGATATCAGAATTGGCAATAGGACTGCATTCAACCAGAAAACATAACTTTTGACACAGAGCTTAGATATCCAAAACAAACACATATTCATGTACCCCACAGTCTGAAAAGCCCAAATAACAGTCAATTTTTTCAAATCTGAGCTATCCCTGAGGAGTTAGACCAAAGTGTCTCTCAGAATTGGCAGTAGGGCTCAAGTCAGCCAGAAAACGGAACTTTTGACACAGAGCTCAGATTTGCAGAAGAAACACATATTCATGTTCCACACGGTCTCAAAAAAGGAAAAAACACATTCAATTTTCAAGTACGAGGTTTCCCTGAGGAGTTAGACCAAAGTGTCTCTCAGAATTGGCAGTAGGGCTCAATTCAGCCAGTAAACGGAACTTTTGACACAGAGCTCAGATTTGCAGAAGAAACACATATTCATGTTCCACACGGTCTCAAAAAAGGAAAAAACACATTCAATTTTCAAGTACGAGGTTTCCCTGAGGAGTTAGAGCAAAGGGCATCAGAATTGGCAGTAGGGCTCAATTCAGCCAGAAAACTTAACTTTGGAGACAAGGTCAGATTTTCAAAAGGAACACATATTCATGTTATGCAAGGTATGAAAACACTAAAAACACACAATTTTCAAATCTGAGCTTTCCCTGAGGAGTTAGACCAAAGCTGTCTCAGAATTGGCAGTAGGACTGCATTCAATCAGAAAACATAACTTTTGACACAGAGCTTAGATATCCAAAACAAACACATATTCATGTACCCCACAGTCTGAAGAGCCCAAAAAAACAGTCAAGTTTTTCAAATCTGAGCTATCCCTGAGGAGTTAGACCAAAGTGTCTGTCAGAATTGGCAGTGGGGCTCAATTCAGCCAGAAAACTTAACTTTGGACACAAGCTCAGATTTTCAAAAGAAACACATATTCATGTTATGCAAGGTATGAAAACACCAAAAACACACAATTTTCAAATCTGAGCTTTCCCTGAGGAGTTAGACCAAAGTGGATCTCAGAATTGGCAATAGGACTGCATTCAACCAGAAAACATAACTTTTCACACAGAGCTTAGATATCCAAAACAAACACATATTCATGTACCCCACAGTCTGAAAAGCCCCAAAAACAGTCAATTTTTTCAAATCTGAGCTATCCCTGAGGAGTTAGACCAAAGTGTCTCTCAGAATTGGCAGTAGGGCTCAATTCAGCCAGAAAACGGAACTTTTGACACAGAGCTCAGACTTGCAGAAGAAACACATATTCATGTTCCACACGGTCTCAAAAAAGGAAAAAACACATTCAATTTTCAAGTACGAGGTTTCCCTGAGGAGTTAGACCAAAGGGCATCAGAATTGGCAGTAGGGCTCAATTCAGCCAGAAAACTTAACTTTGGACACAAGGTCAGATTTTCAAAAGGAATAAATATTCATGTTATGCAAGGTATGAAAACACTAAAAACACACAATTTTCAAATCTGAGCTTTCCCTGAGGAGTTAGACCAAAGCTGTCTCAGAATTGGCAGTAGGACTGCATTCAACCAGAAAACATAACTTTTGACACAGAGCTTAGATATCCAAAACAAACACATATTCATGTACCCCACAGTCTGAAAAGCCCAAAAAACAGTCAAGTTTTTCAAATCTGAGCTATCCCTGAGGAGTTAGACCAAAGTGTATCTCAGAATTGGCAGTGGGGCTCAATTCAGCCAGAAAACTTAACTTTGGACACAAGCTCAGATTTTCAAAAGGAATACATATTCATGTTATGCAAGGTATGAAAACACCAAAAACACACAATTTTCAAATCTGAGCTTTCCCTGAGGAGTTAGACCAAAGTGGATCTCAGAATTGGCAATAGGACTGCATTCAACCAGAAAACATAACTTTTGACACAGAGCTTAGATATCCAAAACAAACACATATTCATGTACCCCACAGTCTGAAAAGCCCCAAAAACAGTCAATTTTTTCAAATCTGAGCTATCCCTGAGGAGTTAGACCAAAGTGTCTCTCAGAATTGGCAGTAGGGCTCAATTCAGCCAGAAAACGGAACTTTTGACACAGAGCTCAGACTTGCAGAAGAAACACATATTCATGTTCCACACGGTCTCAAAAAAGGAAAAAAACACATTCAATTTTCAAGTACGAGGTTTCCCTGAGGAGTTAGACCAAAGGGCATCAGAATTGGCAGTAGGGCTCAATTCAGCCAGAAAACTTAACTTTGGACACAAGGTCAGATTTTCAAAAGGAACACATATTCATGTTATGCAAGGTATGAAAACACCAAAAACACACAATTTTCAAATCTGAGCTTTCCCTGAGGAGTTAGACCAAAGTGTATCTCAGAATTGGCAGTGGGGCTCAATTCAGCCAGAAAACTTAACTTTGGACACAAGCTCAGATTTTCAAAAGGAATACATATTCATGTTATGCAAGGTATGAAAACACTAAAAACACACAATTTTCAAATCTGAGCTTTCCCTGAGGAGTTAGACCAAAGCTGTCTCAGAATTGGCGGTAGGACTGCATTCAGCCAGAAAACATAACTGTTGCACAGAGCTTAGATATCCAAAACAAACACATATTCATGTACCCCACAGTCTGAAAAGCCCAAAAAACAGTCAAGTTTTTCAAATCTGAGCTATCCCTGAGGAGTTAGACCAAAGTGTATCTCAGAATTGGCAGTGGGGCTCAATTCAGCCAGAAAACTTAACTTTGGACACAAGCTCAGATTTTCAAAAGGAATACATATTCATGTTATGCAAGGTATGAAAACACCAAAAACACACAATTTTCAAATCTGAGCTTTCCCTGAGGAGTTAGACCAAAGTGGATCTCAGAATTGGCAATAGGACTGCATTCAACCAGAAAACATAACTTTTGACACAGAGCTTAGATATCCAAAACAAACACATATTCATGTACCCCACAGTCTGAAAAGCCCCAAAAACAGTCAATTTTTTCAAATCTGAGCTATCCCTGAGGAGTTAGACCAAAGTGTCTCTCAGAATTGGCAGTAGGGCTCAATTCAGCCAGAAAACGGAACTTTTGACACAGAGCTCAGACTTGCAGAAGAAACACATATTCATGTTCCACACGGTCTCAAAGAAGGAAAAAACACATTCAATTTTCAAGTACGAGGTTTCCCTGAGGAGTTAGACCAAAGGGCATCAGAATTGGCAGTAGGGCTCAATTCAGCCAGAAAACTTAACTTTGGACACAAGGTCAGATTTTCAAAAGGAACACATATTCATGTTATGCAAGGTATGAAAACACCAAAAACACACAATTTTCAAATCTGAGCTTTCCCTGAGGAGTTAGACAAAGTGTATCTCAGAATTGGCAGTGGGGCTCAATTCAGCCAGAAAACTTAACTTTGGACACAAGCTCAGATTTTCAAAAGGAATACATATTCATGTTATGCAAGGTATGAAAACACCAAAAACACACAATTTTCAAATCTGAGCTTTCCCTGAGGAGTTAGACCAAAGCTGTCTCAGAATTGGCAGTAGGACTGCATTCAACCAGAAAACATAACTTTTGACACA
This sequence comes from Pituophis catenifer annectens, assembly GCF_029215685.1. Classification (NCBI taxonomy): domain Eukaryota; kingdom Metazoa; phylum Chordata; class Lepidosauria; order Squamata; family Colubridae; genus Pituophis; species Pituophis catenifer. The sequence continues at coordinate 34,448 of NW_027256996.1, read as the reverse complement.
GAGCTTAGATATCCAAAACAAACACATATTCATGTACCCCACAGTCTGAAAAGCCCAAAAAACAGTCAAGTTTTTCAAATCTGAGCTATCCCTGAGGAGTTAGACCAAAGTGTATCTCAGAATTGGCAGTGGGGCTCAATTCAGCCAGAAAACTTAACTTTGGACACAAGCTCAAATTTTCAAAAGGAATACATATTCATGTTATGCAAGGTATGAAAACACCAAAAACACACAATTTTCAAATCTGAGCTTTCCCTGAGGAGTTAGACCAAAGCTGTCTCAGAATTGGCAGTAGGACTGCATTCAACCAGAAAACATAACTTTTGACACAGAGCTTAGATATCCAAAACAAACACATATTCATGTACCCCACAGTCTGAAAAGTCCAAAAAACAGTCAATTTTTTCAAATCTGAGCTATCCCTGAGGAGTTAGACAAAAGTGTATCTCAGAATTGGCAGTGGGGCTCAATTCAGCCAGAAAACTTAACTTTGGAAACAAGCTCAGATTTTCAAAAGAAACACATATTCATGTTATGCAAGGTATCAAAACACCAAAAACACACAATTTCCAAATCTGAGCGTTCCCTTAGGAGTTAGACCAAAGTGGATCTCAGAATTGGCAATAGGACTGCATTCAACCAGAAAACATAACTTTTGACACAGAGCTTAGATATCCAAAACAAACACATATTCATGTACCCCACAGTCTGAAAAGCCCAAAAAACAGTCAAGTTTTTCAAATCTGAGCTATCCCTGAGGAGTTAGACCAAAGTGTCTCTCAAAATTGGCAGTGGGGCTCAATTCAGCCAGAAAACTTAACTTTGGACACAAGCTCAGATTTTCAAAAGAAACACATATTCATGTTATACAAGGTATGAAAACACCAAAAACACACAATTTTCAAATCTGAGCTTTCCCTGAGGAGTTAGACCAAAGTGGATCTTAGAATTGGCAATAGGACTGCATTCAACCAGAAAACATAACTTTTGACACAGAGCTTAGATATCCAAAACAAACACATATTCATGTACCCCACAGTCTGAAAAGCCCAAAAAACAGTCAAGTTTTTCAAATCTGAGCTATCCCTGAGGAGTTAGACCAAAGTGTCTCTCAGAATTGGCAGTAGGGCTCAATTCAGCCAGAAAACGGAACTTTTGACACAGAGCTCAGACTTGCAGAAGAAACACATATTCATGTTCCACACGGTCTCAAAAAAGGAAAAAACACATTCAATTTTCAAGTACGAGGTTTCCCTGAGGAGTTAGACCAAAGGGCATCAGAATTGGCAGTAGGGCTCAATTCAGCCAGAAAACTTAACTTTGGACACAAGGTCAGATTTTCAAAAGGAACACATATTCATGTTATGCAAGGTATGAAAACACCAAAAACACACAATTTTCAAATCTGAGCTTTCCCTGAGGAGTTAGACCAAAGTGTATCTCAGAATTGGCAGTGGGGCTCAATTCAGCCAGAAAACTTAACTTTGGACACAAGCTCAGATTTTCAAAAGGAATACATATTCATGTTATGCAAGGTATGAAAACACTAAAAACACACAATTTTCAAATCTGAGCTTTCCCTGAGGAGTTAGACCAAAGATGTCTCAGAATTGGCAGTAGGACTGCATTCAACCAGAAAACATAACTTTTGACACAGAGCTTAGATATCCAAAACAAACACATATTCATGTACCCCACAGTCTGAAAAGCCCAAAAAACAGTCAAGTTTTTCAAATCTGAGCTATCCCTGAGGAGTTAGACCAAAGTGTATCTCAGAATTGGCAGTGGGGCTCAATTCAGCCAGAAAACTTAACTTTGGACACAAGCTCAGATTTTCAAAAGGAATACATATTCATGTTATGCAAGGTATGAAAACACCAAAAACACACAATTTTCAAATCTGAGCTTTCCCTGAGGAGTTAGACCAAAGCTGTCTCAGAATTGGCAGTAGGACTGCATTCAACCAGAAAACATAACTTTTGACACAGAGCTTAGATATCCAAAACAAACACATATTCATGTACCCCACAGTCTGAAAAGCCCAAAAAACAGTCAATTTTTTTCAAATCTGAGCTATCCCTGAGGAGTTAGACCAAAGTGTCTCGCAGAAATGGCAGTAGGGCTCAAGTCAGCCAGAAAACGGAACTTTTGACACAGAGCTCAGATTTGCAGAAGAAACACATATTCATGTTCCCCACAGTCTGAAAAAAGGCAAAAACACATTCAATTTTCAAGTACGAGGTTTCCTTGAGGAGTTAGACCAAAGTGTATCTCAGAATTGGCAGTGGGGCTCAATTCAGCCAGAAAACTTAACTTTGGACACAAGCTCAGATTTTCAAAAGAAACACATATTCATGTTATGCAAGGTATGAAAACACCAAAAACACACAATTTTCAAATCTGAGCTTTCCCTGAGGAGTTAGACCAAAGTGGATCTCAGAATTGGCAATAGGACTGCATTCAACCAGAAAACATAACTTTTGACACAGAGCTTAGATATCCAAAACAAACACATATTCATGTACCCCACAGTCTGAAAAGCCCAAAAAACAGTCAATTTTTCAAATCTGAGCTATCCCTGAGGAGTTAGACCAAAGTGTCTCTCAGAATTGGCAGTAGGGCTCAATTCAGCCAGAAAACGGAACTTTTGACACAGAGCTCAGACTTGCAGAAGAAACACATATTCATGTTCCACACGGTCTCAAAGAAGGAAAAAACACATTCAATTTTCAAGTACGAGGTTTCCCTGAGGAGTTAGACCAAAGGGCATCAGAATTGGCAGTAGGGCTCAATTCAGCCAGAAAACTTAACTTTGGACACAAGGTCAGATTTTCAAAAGGAACACATATTCATGTTATGCAAGGTATGAAAACACCAAAAACACACAATTTTCAAATCTGAGCTTTCCCTGAGGAGTTAGACCAAAGTGGATCTCAGAATTGGCAATAGGACTGCATTCAACCAGAAAACATAACTTTTGACACAGAGCTTAGATATCCAAAACAAACACATATTCATGTACCCCACAGTCTGAAAAGCCCAAAAAAACAGTCAATTTTTTCAAATCTGAGCTTTCCCTGAGGAGTTAGACCAAAGTGTCTCTCAGAATTGGCAGTAGGGCTCAAGTCAGCCAGAAAACATAACTTTTGACACAGAGCTCAGATTTGCAGAAGAAACACATATTCATGTTCCACACGGTCTCAAAAAAGGAAAAAACACATTCAATTTTCAAGTACGAGGTTTCCCTGAGGAGTTAGACCAAAGGGCATCAGAATTGGCAGTAGGGCTCAATTCAGCCAGAAAACTTAACTTTGGACACAAGCTCAGATTTTCAAAAGGAACACATATTCATGTTATGCAAGGTATGAAAACACTAAAAACACACAATTTTCAAATCTGAGCTTTCCCTGAGGAGTTAGACCAAAGTTGTCTCAGAATTGGCAGTAGGACTGCATTCAACCAGAAAACATAACTTTTGACACAGAGCTTAGATATCCAAAACAAACACATATTCATGTACCCCACAGTCTGAAAAGCCCAAAAAACAGTCAATTTTTTCAAATCTGAGCTATCCCTGAGGAGTTAGACAAAAGTGTCTCTCAGAATTGGCAGTAGGGCTCAAGTCAGCCAGAAAACGGAACTTTTGACACAGAGCTCAGATTTCCAGAAGAAACACATATTCATGTTCCCCACAGTCTGAAAAAAGGCAAATACACATTCAATTTTCAAGTACGAGGTTTTCTTGAGGAGTTAGACCAAAGTGTATCTCAGAATTGACAGTGGGGCTCAATTCAGCCAGAAAACAACTTTGGACACAAGCTCAGATTTTCAAAAGAAACACATATTCATGTTATGCAAGGTATGAAAACACCAAAAAGACACAATTTTCAAATCTGAGCTTTCCCTGAGGAGTTAGACCAAAGTGGATCTCAGAATTGGCAATAGGACTGCATTCAACCAGAAAACATAACTTTTGACACAGAGCTTAGATATCCAAAACAAACACATATTCATGTACCCCACAGTCTGAAAAGCCCAAAAAACAGTCAATTTTTTCAAATCTGAGCTATCCCTGAGGAGTTAGACCAAAGTGTCTCTCAGAATTGGCAATAGGGCTCAATTCAGCCAGAAAACGGAACTTTTGACACAGAGCTCAGACTTGCAGAAGAAACACATATTCATGTTCCACACGGTCTCAAAAAAGGAAAAAACACATTCAATTTTCAAGTACGAGGTTTCCCTGAGGAGTTAGACCAAAGGGCATCAGAATTGGCAGTAGGGCTCAATTCAGCCAGAAAACTTAACTTTGGACACAAGGTCAGATTTTCAAAAGGAACACATATTCATGTTATGCAAGGTATGAAAACACCAAAAACACACAATTTTCAAATCTGAGCTTTCCCTGAGGAGTTAGACCAAAGTGTATCTCAGAATTGGCAGTGGGGCTCAATTCAGCCAGAAAACTTAACTTTGGACACAAGCTCAGATTTTCAAAAGGAATACATATTCATGTTATGCAAGGTATGAAAACACTAAAAACACACAATTTTCAAATCTGAGCTTTCCCTGAGGAGTTAGACCAAAGATGTCTCAGAATTGGCAGTAGGACTGCATTCAACCAGAAAACATAACTTTTGACACAGAGCTTAGATATCCAAAACAAACACATATTCATGTACCCCACAGTCTGAAAAGCCCAAAAAACAGTCAAGTTTTTCAAATCTGAGCTATCCCTGAGGAGTTAGACCAAAGTGTATCTCAGAATTGGCAGTGGGGCTCAATTCAGCCAGAAAACTTAACTTTGGACACAAGCTCAGATTTTCAAAAGGAATACATATTCATGTTATGCAAGGTATGAAAACACCAAAAACACACAATTTTCAAATCTGAGCTTTCCCTGAGGAGTTAGACCAAAGCTGTCTCAGAATTGGCAGTAGGACTGCATTCAACCAGAAAACATAACTTTTGACACAGAGCTTAGATATCCAAAACAAACACATATTCATGTACCCCACAGTCTGAAAAGCCCAAAAAACAGTCAATTTTTTTCAAATCTGAGCTATCCCTGAGGAGTTAGACCAAAGTGTCTCGCAGAAATGGCAGTAGGGCTCAAGTCAGCCAGAAAACGGAACTTTTGACACAGAGCTCAGATTTGCAGAAGAAACACATATTCATGTTCCCCACAGTCTGAAAAAAGGCAAAAACACATTCAATTTTCAAGTACGAGGTTTCCTTGAGGAGTTAGACCAAAGTGTATCTCAGAATTGGCAGTGGGGCTCAATTCAGCCAGAAAACTTAACTTTGGACACAAGCTCAGATTTTCAAAAGAAACACATATTCATGTTATGCAAGGTATGAAAACACCAAAAACACACAATTTTCAAATCTGAGCTTTCCCTGAGGAGTTAGACCAAAGTGGATCTCAGAATTGGCAATAGGACTGCATTCAACCAGAAAACATAACTTTTGACACAGAGCTTAGATATCCAAAACAAACACATATTCATGTACCCCACAGTCTGAAAAGCCCAAAAAACAGTCAATTTTTTCAAATCTGAGCTATCCCTGAGGAGTTAGACCAAAGTGTCTCTCAGAATTGGCAGTAGGGCTCAATTCAGCCAGAAAACGGAACTTTTGACACAGAGCTCAGACTTGCAGAAGAAACACATATTCATGTTCCACACGGTCTCAAAGAAGGAAAAAACACATTCAATTTTCAAGTACGAGGTTTCCCTGAGGAGTTAGACCAAAGGGCATCAGAATTGGCAGTAGGGCTCAATTCAGCCAGAAAACTTAACTTTGGACACAAGGTCAGATTTTCAAAAGGAACACATATTCATGTTATGCAAGGTATGAAAACACCAAAAACACACAATTTTCAAATCTGAGCTTTCCCTGAGGAGTTAGACCAAAGTGGATCTCAGAATTGGCAATAGGACTGCATTCAACCAGAAAACATAACTTTTGACACAGAGCTTAGATATCCAAAACAAACACATATTCATGTACCCCACAGTCTGAAAAGCCCAAAAAACAGTCAATTTTTTCAAATCTGAGCTATCCCTGAGGAGTTAGACCAAAGTGTCTCTCAGAATTGGCAGTAGGGCTCAAGTCAGCCAGAAAACATAACTTTTGACACAGAGCTCAGATTTGCAGAAGAAACACATATTCATGTTCCACACGGTCTCAAAAAAGGAAAAAACACATTCAATTTTCAAGTACGAGGTTTCCCTGAGGAGTTAGACCAAAGGGCATCAGAATTGGCAGTAGGGCTCAATTCAGCCAGAAAACTTAACTTTGGACACAAGCTCAGATTTTCAAAAGGAACACATATTCATGTTATGCAAGGTATGAAAACACTAAAAACACACAATTTTCAAATCTGAGCTTTCCCTGAGGAGTTAGACCAAAGTTGTCTCAGAATTGGCAGTAGGACTGCATTCAACCAGAAAACATAACTTTTGACACAGAGCTTAGATATCCAAAACAAACACATATTCATGTACCCCACAGTCTGAAAAGCCCAAAAAACAGTCAATTTTTTCAAATCTGAGCTATCCCTGAGGAGTTAGACAAAAGTGTCTCTCAGAATTGGCAGTAGGGCTCAAGTCAGCCAGAAAACGGAACTTTTGACACAGAGCTCAGATTTCCAGAAGAAACACATATTCATGTTCCCCACAGTCTGAAAAAAGGCAAATACACATTCAATTTTCAAGTACGAGGTTTTCTTGAGGAGTTAGACCAAAGTGTATCTCAGAATTGACAGTGGGGCTCAATTCAGCCAGAAAACAACTTTGGACACAAGCTCAGATTTTCAAAAGAAACACATATTCATGTTATGCAAGGTATGAAAACACCAAAAAGACACAATTTTCAAATCTGAGCTTTCCCTGAGGAGTTAGACCAAAGTGGATCTCAGAATTGGCAATAGGACTGCATTCAACCAGAAAACATAACTTTGACACAGAGCTTAGATATCCAAAACAAACACATATTCATGTACCCCACAGTCTGAAAAGCCCAAAAAACAGTCAATTTTTTCAAATCTGAGCTATCCCTGAGGAGTTAGACCAAAGTGTCTCTCAGAATTGGCAATAGGGCTCAATTCAGCCAGAAAATGGAACTTTTGACACAGAGCTCAGATTTGCAGAAGAAACACATATTCATGTTCCACACGGTCTCAAAAAAGGAAAAAACACATTCAATTTTCAAGTACGAGGTTTCCCTGAGGAGTTAGACCAAAGTGTCTCTCAGAATTGGCAGTGGGGCTCAATTCAGCCAGAAAACTTAACTTTGGACACAAGCTCAGATTTTCAAAAGAAACACATATTCATGTTATGCAAGGTATGAAAACACCAAAAAGACACAATTTTCAAATCTGAGCTTTCCCTGAGGAGTTAGACCAAAGTGGATCTCAGAATTGGCAATAGGACTGCATTCAACCAGAAAACATAACTTTTGACACAGAGCTTAGATATCCAAAACAAACACATATTCATGTACCCCACAGTCTGAAAAGCCCAAAAAACAGTCAAGTTTTTCAAATCTGAGCTATCCCAGAGGAGTTAGACCAAAGTGTCTCTCAGAATTGGCAGTGGGGCTCAATTCAGCCAGAAAACTTAACTTTGGACACAAGCTCAGATTTTCAAAAGAAACACATATTCATGTTATACAAGGTATGAAAACACCAAAAACACACAATTTTCAAATCTGAGCTTTCCCTGAGGAGTTAGACCAAAGTGGATCTTAGAATTGGCAATAGGACTGCATTCAACCAGAAAACATAACTTTTGACACAGAGCTTAGATATCCAAAACAAACACATATTCATGTACCCCACAGTCTGAAAAGCCCAAAAAACAGTCAAGTTTTTCAAATCTGAGCTATCCCTGAGGAGTTAGACCAAAGTGTCTCTCAGAATTGGCAGTAGGGCTCAATTCAGCCAGAAAACGGAACTTTTGACACAGAGCTCAGACTTGCAGAAGAAACACATATTCATGTTCCACACGGTCTCAAAAAAGGAAAAAACACATTCAATTTTCAAGTACGAGGTTTCCCTGAGGAGTTAGACAAAAGGGCATCAGAATTGGCAGTAGGGCTCAATTCAGCCAGAAAACTTAACTTTGGACACAAGGTCAGATTTTCAAAAGGAACACATATTCATGTTATGCAAGGTATGAAAACACCAAAAACACACAATTTTCAAATCTGAGCTTTCCCTGAGGAGTTAGACCAAAGTGTATCTCAGAATTGGCAGTGGGGCTCAATTCAGCCAGAAAACTTAACTTTGGACACAAGCTCAGATTTTCAAAAGGAATACATATTCATGTTATGCAAGGTATGAAAACACTAAAAACACACAATTTTCAAATCTGAGCTTTCCCTGAGGAGTTAGACCAAAGATGTCTCAGAATTGGCAGTAGGACTGCATTCAACCAGAAAACATAACTTTTGACACAGAGCTTAGATATCCAAAACAAACACATATTCATGTACCCCACAGTCTGAAAAGCCCCAAAAAACAGTCAAGTTTTTCAAATCTGAGCTATCCCTGAGGAGTTAGACCAAAGTGTATCTCAGAATTGGCAGTGGGGCTCAATTCAGCCAGAAAACTTAACTTTGGACACAAGCTCAGATTTTCAAAAGGAATACATATTCATGTTATGCAAGGTATGAAAACACCAAAAACACACAATTTTCAAATCTGAGCTTTCCCTGAGGAGTTAGACCAAAGCTGTCTCAGAATTGGCAGTAGGACTGCATTCAACCAGAAAACATAACTTTTGACACAGAGCTTAGATATCCAAAACAAACACATATTCATGTACCCCACAGTCTGAAAAGCCCAAAAAACAGTCAATTTTTTCAAATCTGAGCTATCCCTGAGGAGTTAGACCAAAGTGTCTCGCAGAAATGGCAGTAGGGCTCAAGTCAGCCAGAAAACGGAACTTTTGACACAGAGCTCAGATTTGCAGAAGAAACACATATTCATGTTCCCCACAGTCTGAAAAAAGGCAAAAACACATTCAATTTTCAAGTACGAGGTTTCCTTGAGGAGTTAGACCAAAGTGTATCTCAGAATTGGCAGTGGGGCTCAATTCAGCCAGAAAACTTAACTTTGGACACAAGCTCAGATTTTCAAAAGAAACACATATTCATGTTATGCAAGGTATGAAAACACCAAAAACACACAATTTTCAAATCTGAGCTTTCCCTGAGGAGTTAGACCAAAGTGGATCTCAGAATTGGCAATAGGACTGCATTCAACCAGAAAACATAACTTTTGACACAGAGCTTAGATATCCAAAACAAACACATATTCATGTACCCCACAGTCTGAAAAGCCCAAAAAACAGTCAATTTTTTCAAATCTGAGCTATCCCTGAGGAGTTAGACCAAAGTGTCTCTCAGAATTGGCAGTAGGGCTCAAGTCAGCCAGAAAACATAACTTTTGACACAGAGCTCAGATTTGCAGAAGAAACACATATTCATGTTCCACACGGTCTCAAAAAAGGAAAAAACACATTCAATTTTCAAGTACGAGGTTTCCCTGAGGAGTTAGACCAAAGGGCATCAGAATTGGCAGTAGGGCTCAATTCAGCCAGAAAACTTAACTTTGGACACAAGCTCAGATTTTCAAAAGGAACACATATTCATGTTATGCAAGGTATGAAAACACTAAAAACACACAATTTTCAAATCTGAGCTTTCCCTGAGGAGTTAGACCAAAGTTGTCTCAGAATTGGCAGTAGGACTGCATTCAACCAGAAAACATAACTTTTGACACAGAGCTTAGATATCCAAAACAAACACATATTCATGTACCCCACAGTCTGAAAAGCCCAAAAAACAGTCAATTTTTTCAAATCTGAGCTATCCCTGAGGAGTTAGACAAAAGTGTCTCTCAGAATTGGCAGTAGGGCTCAAGTCAGCCAGAAAACGGAACTTTTGACACAGAGCTCAGATTTCTAGAAGAAACACATATTCATGTTCCCCACAGTCTGAAAAAAGGCAAATACACATTCAATTTTCAAGTACGAGGTTTTCTTGAGGAGTTAGACCAAAGTGTATCTCAGAATTGACAGTGGGGCTCAATTCAGCCAGAAAACAACTTTGGACACAAGCTCAGATTTTCAAAAGAAACACATATTCATGTTATGCAAGGTATGAAAACACCAAAAAGACACAATTTTCAAATCTGAGCTTTCCCTGAGGAGTTAGACCAAAGTGGATCTCAGAATTGGCAATAGGACTGCATTCAACCAGAAAACATAACTTTTGACACAGAGCTTAGATATCCAAAACAAACACATATTTATGTACCCCACAGTCTGAAAAGCCCAAAAAACAGTCAATTTTTTCAAATCTGAGCTATCCCTGAGGAGTTAGACCAAAGTGTCTCTCAGAATTGGCAATAGGGCTCAATTCAGCCAGAAAATGGAACTTTTGACACAGAGCTCAGATTTGCAGAAGAAACACATATTCATGTTCCACACGGTCTCAAAAAAGGAAAAAACACATTCAATTTTCAAGTACGAGGTTTCCCTGAGGAGTTAGACCAAAGTGTCTCTCAGAATTGGCAGTGGGGCTCAATTCAGCCAGAAAACTTAACTTTGGACACAAGCTCAGATTTTCAAAAGAAACACATATTCATGTTATGCAAGGTATGAAAACACCAAAAAGACACAATTTTCAAATCTGAGCTTTCCCTGAGGAGTTAGACCAAAGTGGATCTCAGAATTGGCAATAGGACTGCATTCAACCAGAAAACATAACTTTTGACAGAGAGCTTAGATATCCAAAACAAACACATATTCATGTACCCCACAGTCTGAAAAGCCCAAAAAACAGTCAATTTTTTCAAATCTGAGCTATCCCTGAGGAGTTAGACCAAAGTGTCTCTCAGAATTGGCAGTAGGGCTCAAGTCAGCCAGAAAACATAACTTTTGACACAGAGCTCAGATTTGCAGAAGAAACACATATTCATGTTCCACACGGTCTCAAAAAAGGAAAAAAACACATTCAATTTTCAAGTACGAGGTTTCCCTGAGGAGTTAGACCAAAGGGCATCAGAATTGGCAGTAGGGCTCAATTCAGCCAGAAAACTTAACTTTGGACACAAGCTCAGATTTTCAAAAGGAACACATATTCATGTTATGCAAGGTATGAAAACACTAAAAACACACAATTTTCAAATCTGAGCTTTCCCTGAGGAGTTAGACCAAAGTTGTCTCAGAATTGGCAGTAGGACTGCATTCAACCAGAAAACATAACTTTTGACACAGAGCTTAGATATCCAAAACAAACACATATTCATGTACCCCACAGTCTGAAAAGCCCAAAAAACAGACAATTTTTTCAAATCTGAGCTATCCCTGAGGAGTTAGACAAAAGTGCCTCTCAGAATTGGCAGTAGGGCTCAAGTCAGCCAGAAAATGGAACTTTTGACACAGAGCTCAGATTTGCAGAAGAAACACATATTCATGTTCCCCACAGTCTGAAAAAAGGCAGAAACACATTCAATTTTCAAGTACGAGGTTTCCTTGAGGAGTTAGACCAAAGTGTATCTCAGAATTGGCAGTGGGGCTCAATTCAGCCAGAAAACTTAACTTTGGACACAAGCTCAGATTTTCAAAAGGAACACATATTCATGTTATGCAAGGTATGAAAACACTAAAAACACACAATTTTCAAATCTGAGCTTTCCCTGAGGAGTTAGACCAAAGTTGTCTCAGAATTGGCAGTAGGACTGCATTCAACCAGAAAACATAACTTTTGACACAGAGCTTAGATATCCAAAACAAACACATATTCATGTACCCCACAGTCTGAAAAGCCCAAAAAACAGTCAAGTTTTTCAAATCTGAGCTATCCCTGAGGAGTTAGACCAAAGTGTATCTCAGAATTGGCAGTGGGGCTCAATTCAGCCAGAAAACTTAACTTTGGACACAAGCTCAAATTTTCGAAAGGAATACATATTCATGTTATGCAAGGTATGAAAACACCAAAAACACACAATTTTCAAATCTGAGCTTTCCCTGAGGAGTTAGACCAAAGCTGTCTCAGAATTGGCAGTAGGACTGCATTCAACCAGAAAACATAACTTTTGACACAGAGCTTAGATATCCAAAACAAACACATATTCATGTACCCCACAGTCTGAAAAGCCCAAAAAACAGTCAATTTTTTCAAATCTGAGCTATCCCTGAGGAGTTAGACCAAAGTGTCTCTCAGAATTGGCAGTAGGGCTCAATTCAGCCAGAAAACTTAACTTTGGACACAAGCTCAGATTTTCAAAAGGAACACATATTCATGTTATGCAAGGTATGAAAACACCAAAAAGACACAGTTTTCAAATCTGAGCTTTCCCTGAGGAGTTAGACCAAAGTGGATCTCAGAATTGGCAATAGGACTGCATTCAACCAGAAAACATAACTTTTGACACAGAGCTTAGATATCCAAAACAAACACATATTCATGTACCCCACAGTCTGAAAAGCCCAAAAAACAGTCAATTTTTTCAAATCTGAGCTATCCCTGAGGAGTTAGACAAAAGTGCCTCTCAGAATTGGCAGTAGGGCTCAAGTCAGCCAGAAAATGGAACTTTTGACACAGAGCTCAGATTTGCAGAAGAAACACATATTCATGTTCCCCACAGTCTGAAAAAAGGCAGAAACACATTCAATTTTCAAGTACGAGGTTTCCTTGAGGAGTTAGACCAAAGTGTATCTCAGAATTGGCAGTGGGGCTCAATTCAGCCAGAAAACTTAACTTTGGACACAAGCTCAGATTTTCAAAAGAAAGACATATTCATGTTATGCAAGGTATGAAAACACCAAAAACACACAATTTTCAAATCTGAGCTTTCCCTGAGGAGTTAGACCAAAGTGGATCTCAGAATTGGCAATAGGACTGCATTCAACCAGAAAACATAACTTTTGACACAGAGCTTAGATATCCAAAACAAACACATATTCATGTACCCCACAGTCTGAAAAGCCCAAAAAACAGTCAAGTTTTTCAAATCTGAGCTATCCCTGAGGAGTTAGACCAAAGTGTATCTCAGAATTGGCAGTGGGGCTCAATTCAGCCAGAAAACTTAACTTTGGACACAAGCTCAAATTTTCGAAAGGAATACATATTCATGTTATGCAAGGTATGAAAACACCAAAAACACACAATTTTCAAATCTGAGCTTTCCCTGAGGAGTTAGACCAAAGCTGTCTCAGAATTGGCAGTAGGACTGCATTCAACCAGAAAACATAACTTTTGACACAGAGCTTAGATATCCAAAACAAACACATATTCATGTACCCCACAGTCTGAAAAGCCCAAAAAACAGTCAATTTTTTCAAATCTGAGCTATCCCTGAGGAGTTAGACCAAAGTGTCTCTCAGAATTGGCAGTAGGGCTCAATTCAGCCAGAAAACTTAACTTTGGACACAAGCTCAGATTTTCAAAAGGAACACATATTCATGTTATGCAAGGTATGAAAACACCAAAAAGACACAGTTTTCAAATCTGAGCTTTCCCTGAGGAGTTAGACCAAAGTGGATCTCAGAATTGGCAATAGGACTGCATTCAACCAGAAAACATAACTTTTGACACAGAGCTTAGATATCCAAAACAAACACATATTCATGTACCCCCACAGTCTGAAAAGCCCAAAAAACAGTCAAGTTTTTCAAATCTGAGCTATCCCTGAGGAGTTAGACCAAAGTGTCTCTCAGAATTGGCAGTAGGGCTCAATTCAGCCAGAAAACGGAACTTTTGACACAGAGCTCAGATTTGCAGAAGAAACATATATTCATGTTCCCCACAGTCTGAAAAAAGGAAAAAACACATTCAATTTTCAAGTACGAGGTTTCCCTGAGGAGTTAGAGCAAAGGGCATCAGAATTGGCAGTAGGGCTCAATTCAGCCAGAAAACTTAACTTTTGACACAGAGCTTAGATATCCAAAACAAACACATATTCATGTACCCCACAGTCTGAAAAGCCCAAAAAACAGTCAATTTTTTCAAATCTGAGCTATCCCTGAGGAGTTAGACCAAAGTGTCTCTCAGAATTGGCAGTGGGGCTCAATTCAGCCAGAAAACTTAACTTTGGACACAAGCTCAGATTTTCAAAAGGAATACATATTCATGTTATGCAAGGTATGAAAACACTAAAAACACACAATTTTCAAATCTGAGCTTTCCCTGAGGAGTTAGACCAAAGCTGTCTCAGAATTGGCAGTAGGACTGCATTCAACCAGAAAACATAACTTTAGACACAGAGCTTAGATATCCAAAACAAACACATATTCATGTACCCCACAGTCTGAAAAACCCAAAAAACAGTCAATTTTTTCAAATCTGAGCTATCCCTGAGGAGTTAGACCAAAGTGTCTCTCAGAATTGGCAGTAGGGCTCAAGTCAGCCAGAAAACGGAACTTTTGACACAGAGCTCAGATTTGCAGAAGAATCACATATTCATGTTCCACACGGTCTCAAAAAAGGAAAAAACACATTCAATTTTCAAGTACGAGGTTTCCCTGAGGAGTTAGACCAAAGTGTATCTCAGAATTGGCAGTGGGGCTCAATTCAGCCAGAAAACTTAACTTTGGACACAAGCTCAGATTTTCAAAAGGAATACATATTCATGTTATGCAAGGTATGAAAACACTAAAAACACACAATTTTCAAATCTGAGCTTTCCCTGAGGAGTTAGACCAAAGCTGTCTCAGAATTGGCAGTAGGACTGCATTCAACCAGAAAACATAACTTTAGACACAGAGCTTAGATATCCAAAACAAACACATATTCATGTACCCCACAGTCTGAAAAACCCAAAAAACAGTCAATTTTTTCAAATCTGAGCTATCCCTGAGGAGTTAGACCAAAGTGTCTCTCAGAATTGGCAGTAGGGCTCAAGTCAGCCAGAAAACGGAACTTTTGACACAGAGCTCAGATTTGCAGAAGAAACACATATTCATGTTCCCCACAGTCTGAAAACAGGCAAAAACACACTCAATTTTCAAGTACGAGGTTTCCTTGAGGAGTTAGACCAAAGTGTATCTCAGAATTGGCAGTGGGGCTCAATTCAGCCAGAAAACTTAACTTTGGACACAAGCTCAGATTTTCAAAAGAAACACATATTCATGTTATGCAAGGTATGAAAACACCAAAAACACACAATTTTCAAATCTGAGCTTTCCCTGAGGAGTTAGACCAAAGTGGATCTCAGAATTGGCAATAGGACTGCATTCAACCAGAAAACATAACTTTTGACACAGAGCTTAGATATCCAAAACAAACACATATTCATGTACCCCACAGTCTGAAAAGCCCAAAAAAACAGTCAATTTTTTCAAATCTGAGCTATCCCTGAGGAGTTAGACCAAAGTGTCTCTCAGAATTGGCAGTAGAGCTCAATTCAGCCAGAAAACGGAACTTTTGACACAGAGCTCAGATTTGCAGAAGAAACACATATTCATGTTCCACACGGTCTCAAAAAAGGAAAAAACACATTCAATTTTCAAGTACGAGGTTTCCGTGAGGAGTTAGAGCAAAGGGCATCAGAATTGGCAGTAGGGCTCAATTCAGCCAGAAAACTTAACTTTGGACACAAGCTCAGATTTTCAAAAGGAACACATATTCATGTTATGCAAGGTATGAAAACACTAAAAACACACAATTTTCAAATCTGAGCTTTCCCTGAGGAGTTAGACCAAAGTTGTCTCAGAATTGGCAGTAGGACTGCATTCAACCAGAAAACATAACTTTTGACACAGAGCTTAGATATCCAAAACAAACACATATTCATGTACCCCACAGTCTGAAAAGCCCAAAAAACAGTCAATTTTTTCAAATCTGAGCTATCCCTGAGGAGTTAGACAAAAGTGTCTCGCAGAATTGGCAGTAGGGCTCAAGTCAGCCAGAAAATGGAACTTTTGACACAGAGTTCAGATTTGCAGAAGAAACACATATTCATGTTCCCCACAGTCTGAAAAAAGGCAGAAACACATTCAATTTTCAAGTACGAGGTTTCCTTGAGGAGTTAGACCAAAGTGTATCTCAGAATTGGCAGTGGGGCTCAATTCAGCCAGAAAACTTAACTTTGGACACAAGCTCAGATTTTCAAAAGAAAGACATATTCATGTTATGCAAGGTATGAAAACACCAAAAACACACAATTTTCAAATCTGAGCTTTCCCTGAGGAGTTAGACCAAAGTGTATCTCAGAATTGGCAGTGGGGCTCAATTCAGCCAGAAAACTTAACTTTGGACACAAGGTCAGATTTTCAAAAGGAACACATATTCATGTTATGCAAGGTATGAAAACACTAAAAACACACAATTTTCAAATCTGAGCTTTCCCTGAGGAGTTAGACCAAAGCTGTCTCAGAATTGGCAGTAGGACTGCATTCAACCAGAAAACATAACTTTAGACACAGAGCTTAGATATCCAAAACAAACACATATTCATGTACCCCACAGTCTGAAAAACCCAAAAAACAGTCAATTTTTTCAAATCTGAGCTATCCCTGAGGAGTTAGACCAAAGTGTCTCTCAGAATTGGCAGTAGGGCTCAATTCAGCCAGAAAACGGAACTTTTGACACAGAGCTCAGACTTGCAGAAGAAACACATATTCATGTTCCACACGGTCTCAAAAAAGGAAAAAACACATTCAATTTTCAAGTACGAGGTTTCCCTGAGGAGTTAGACCAAAGGGCATCAGAATTGGCAGTAGGGCTCAATTCAGCCAGAAAACTTAACTTTGGACACAAGGTCAGATTTTCAAAAGGAATACATATTCATGTTATGCAAGGTATGAAAACACCAAAAAACACACAATTTTCAAATCTGAGCTTTCCCTGAGGAGTTAGACCAAAGTGTATCTCAGAATTGGCAGTGGGGCTCAATTCAGCCAGAAAACTTAACTTTGGACACAAGCTCAGATTTTCAAAAGGAATACATATTCATGTTATGCAAGGTATGAAAACACTAAA
This sequence comes from Pituophis catenifer annectens, assembly GCF_029215685.1. Classification (NCBI taxonomy): domain Eukaryota; kingdom Metazoa; phylum Chordata; class Lepidosauria; order Squamata; family Colubridae; genus Pituophis; species Pituophis catenifer. The sequence goes on along the minus strand of NW_027256996.1, from coordinate 17,456 downwards.
AACACACAATTTTCAAATCTGAGCTTTCCCTGAGGAGTTAGACCAAAGCTGTCTCAGAATTGGCAGTAGGACTGCATTCAACCAGAAAACATAACTTTTGACACAGAGCTTAGATATCCAAAACAAACACATATTCATGTACCCCACAGTCTGAAAAGCCCAAAAAACAGTCAATTTTTTCAAATCTGAGCTATCCCTGAGGAGTTAGACCAAAGTGTCTCGCAGAAATGGCAGTAGGGCTCAAGTCAGCCAGAAAACGGAACTTTTGACACAGAGCTCAGATTTGCAGAAGAAACACATATTCATGTTCCCCACAGTCTGAAAAAAGGCAAAAACACATTCAATTTTCAAGTACGAGGTTTCCTTGAGGAGTTAGACCAAAGTGTATCTCAGAATTGGCAGTGGGGCTCAATTCAGCCAGAAAACTTAACTTTGGACACAAGCTCAGATTTTCAAAAGAAACACATATTCATGTTATGCAAGGTATGAAAACACCAAAAACACACAATTTTCAAATCTGAGCTTTCCCTGAGGAGTTAGACCAAAGTGGATCTCAGAATTGGCAATAGGACTGCATTCAACCAGAAAACATAACTTTTGACACAGAGCTTAGCTATCCAAAACAAACACATATTCATGTACCCCACAGTCTGAAAAGCCCAAAAAACAGTCAATTTTTTCAAATCTGAGCTATCCCTGAGGAGTTAGACCAAAGTGTCTCTCAGAATTGGCAGTAGGGCTCAAGTCAGCCAGAAAACAGAACTTTTGACACAGAGCTCAGATTTGCAGAAGAATCACATATTCATGTTCCACACGGTCTCAAAAAAGGAAAAAACACATTCAATTTTCAAGTACGAGGTTTCCCTGAGGAGTTAGACCAAAGTGTATCTCAGAATTGGCAGTGGGGCTCAATTCAGCCAGAAAACTTAACTTTGGACACAAGCTCAGATTTTCAAAAGGAATACATATTCATGTTATGCAAGGTATGAAAACACTAAAAACACACAATTTTCAAATCTGAGCTTTCCCTGAGGAGTTAGACCAAAGCTGTCTCAGAATTGGCAGTAGGACTGCATTCAACCAGAAAACATAACTTTAGACACAGAGCTTAGATATCCAAAACAAACACATATTCATGTACCCCACAGTCTGAAAAACCCAAAAAACAGTCAATTTTTTCAAATCTGAGCTATCCCTGAGGAGTTAGACCAAAGTGTCTCTCAGAATTGGCAGTAGGGCTCAAGTCAGCCAGAAAACGGAAGTTTTGACACAGAGCTCAGATTTGCAGAAGAAACACATATTCATGTTCCCCACAGTCTGAAAACAGGCAAAAACACATTCAATTTTCAAGTACGAGGTTTCCTTGAGGAGTTAGACCAAAGTGTATCTCAGAATTGGCAGTGGGGCTCAATTCAGCCAGAAAACTTAACTTTGGACACAAGCTCAGATTTTCAAAAGAAACACATATTCATGTTATGCAAGGTATGAAAACACCAAAAACACACAATTTTCAAATCTGAGCTTTCCCTGAGGAGTTAGACCAAAGTGGATCTCAGAATTGGCAATAGGACTGCATTCAACCAGAAAACATAACTTTTGACACAGAGCTTAGATATCCAAAACAAACACATATTCATGTACCCCACAGTCTGAAAAGCCCAAAAAACAGTCAATTTTTTCAAATCTGAGCTATCCCTGAGGAGTTAGACCAAAGTGTCTCTCAGAATTGGCAGTAGAGCTCAATTCAGCCAGAAAACGGAACTTTTGACACAAAGCTCAGATTTGCAGAAGAAACACATATTCATGTTCCACACGGTCTCAAAAAAGGAAAAAACACATTCAATTTTCAAGTACGAGGTTTCCGTGAGGAGTTAGAGCAAAGGGCATCAGAATTGGCAGTAGGGCTCAATTCAGCCAGAAAACTTAACTTTGGACACAAGCTCAGATTTTCAAAAGGAACACATATTCATGTTATGCAAGGTATGAAAACACTAAAAACACACAATTTTCAAATCTGAGCTTTCCCTGAGGAGTTAGACCAAAGTTGTCTCAGAATTGGCAGTAGGACTGCATTCAACCAGAAAACATAACTTTTGACACAGAGCTTAGATATCCAAAACAAACACATATTCATGTACCCCACAGTCTGAAAAGCCCAAAAAACAGTCAATTTTTTCAAATCTGAGCTATCCCTGAGGAGTTAGACAAAAGTGTCTCGCAGAATTGGCAGTAGGGCTCAAGTCAGCCAGAAAATGGAACTTTTGACACAGAGTTCAGATTTGCAGAAGAAACACATATTCATGTTCCCCACAGTCTGAAAACAGGCAAAAACACATTCAATTTTCAAGTACGAGGTTTCCTTGAGGAGTTAGACCAAAGTGTATCTCAGAATTGGCAGTGGGGCTCAATTCAGCCAGAAAACTTAACTTTGGACACAAGCTCAGATTTTCAAAAGAAACACATATTCATGTTATGCAAGGTATGAAAACACCAAAAACACACAATTTTCAAATCTGAGCTTTCCCTGAGGAGTTAGACCAAAGTGGATCTCAGAATTGGCAATAGGACTGCATTCAACCAGAAAACATAACTTTTGACACAGAGCTTAGATATCCAAAACAAACACATATTCATGTACCCCACAGTCTGAAAAGCCCAAAAAACAGTCAAGTTTTTCAAATCTGAGCTATCCCTGAGGAGTTAGACCAAAGTGTCTCTCAGAATTGGCAGTAGAGCTCAATTCAGCCAGAAAACGGAACTTTTGACACAGAGCTCAGATTTGCAGAAGAAACACATATTCATGTTCCACACGGTCTCAAAAAAGGAAAAAACACATTCAATTTTCAAGTACGAGGTTTCCGTGAGGAGTTAGAGCAAAGGGCATCAGAATTGGCAGTAGGGCTCAATTCAGCCAGAAAACTTAACTTTGGACACAAGGTCAGATTTTCAAAAGGAACACATATTCATGTTATGCAAGGTATGAAAACACTAAAAACACACAATTTTCAAATCTGAGCTTTCCCTGAGGAGTTAGACCAAAGATGTCTCAGAATTGGCAGTAGGACTGCATTCAACCAGAAAACATAACTTTTGACACAGAGCTTAGATATCCAAAACAAACACATATTCATGTACCCCACAGTCTGAAAAGCCCAAAAAACAGTCAATTTTTTCAAATCTGAGCTATCCCTGAGGAGTTAGACCAAAGTGTATCTCAGAATTGGCAGTGGGGCTCAATTCAGCCAGAAAACTTAACTTTGGACACAAGCTCAGATTTTCAAAAGGAATACATATTAATGTTATGCAAGGTATGAAAACACCAAAAACACACAATTTTCAAATCTGAGCTTTCCCTGAGGAGTTAGACCAAATTTGTCTCAGAATTGGCAGTCGGACTGCATTCAACCAGAAAACATAACTTTTGACACAGAGCTTAGATATCCAAAACAAACACATATTCATGTACCCCACAGTCTGAAAAGCCCAAAAAACAGTCAATTTTTTCAAATCTGAGCTATCCCTGAGGAGTTAGACCAAAGTGTCTCGCAGAAATGGCAGTAGGGCTCAAGTCAGCCAGAAAACGGAACTTTTGACACAGAGCTCAGATTTGCAGAAGAAACACATATTCATGTTCCACACAGTCTGAAAAAAGGCAAAAACACATTCAATTTTCAAGTACGAGGTTTCCTTGAGGAGTTAGACCAAAGTGTATCTCAGAATTGGCAGTGGGGCTCAATTCAGCCAGAAAACTTAACTTTGGACACAAGCTCAGATTTTCAAAAGAAACACATATTCATGTTATGCAAGGTATGAAAACACCAAAAACACACAATTTTCAAATCTGAGCTTTCCCTGAGGAGTTAGACCAAAGTGGATCTCAGAATTGGCAATAGGACTGCATTCAACCAGAAAACATAACTTTTGACACAGAGCTTAGATATCCAAAACAAACACATATTCATGTACCCCACAGTCTGAAAAGCCCAAATAACAGTCAATTTTTTCAAATCTGAGCTATCCCTGAGGAGTTAGACCAAAGTGTCTCTCAGAATTGGCAGTAGGGCTCAAGTCAGCCAGAAAACGGAACTTTTGACACAGAGCTCAGATTTGCAGAAGAAACACATATTCATGTTCCACACGGTCTCAAAAAAGGAAAAAACACATTCAATTTTCAAGTACGAGGTTTCCCTGAGGAGTTAGACCAAAGTGTCTCTCAGAATTGGCAGTAGGGCTCAATTCAGCCAGTAAACGGAACTTTTGACACAGAGCTCAGATTTGCAGAAGAAACACATATTCATGTTCCACACGGTCTCAAAAAAGGAAAAAACACATTCAATTTTCAAGTACGAGGTTTCCCTGAGGAGTTAGAGCAAAGGGCATCAGAATTGGCAGTAGGGCTCAATTCAGCCAGAAAACTTAACTTTGGAGACAAGGTCAGATTTTCAAAAGGAACACATATTCATGTTATGCAAGGTATGAAAACACTAAAAACAAACAATTTTCAAATCTGAGCTTTCCTTGAGGAGTTAGACCAAAGCTGTCTCAGAATTGGCAGTAGGACTGCATTCAATCAGAAAACATAACTTTTGACACAGAGCTTAGATATCCAAAACAAACACATATTCATGTACCCCACAGTCTGAAGAGCCCAAAAAACAGTCAAGTTTTTCAAATCTGAGCTATCCCTGAGGAGTTAGACCAAAGTGTCTGTCAGAATTGGCAGTGGGGCTCAATTCAGCCAGAAAACTTAACTTTGGACACAAGCTCAGATTTTCAAAAGAAACACATATTCATGTTATGCAAGGTATGAAAACACCAAAAACACACAATTTTCAAATCTGAGCTTTCCCTGAGGAGTTAGACCAAAGTGGATCTCAGAATTGGCAATAGGACTGCATTCAACCAGAAAACATAACTTTTGACACAGAGCTTAGATATCCAAAACAAACACATATTCATGTACCCCACAGTCTGAAAAGCCCCAAAAACAGTCAATTTTTTCAAATCTGAGCTATCCCTGAGGAGTTAGACCAAAGTGTCTCTCAGAATTGGCAGTAGGGCTCAATTCAGCCAGAAAACGGAACTTTTGACACAGAGCTTAGATATCCAAAACAAACACATATTCATGTTCCACACGGTCTCAAAAAAGGAAAAAACACATTCAATTTTCAAGTACGAGGTTTCCCTGAGGAGTTAGACCAAAGGGCATCAGAATTGGCAGTAGGGCTCAATTCAGCCAGAAAACTTAACTTTGGACACAAGGTCAGATTTTCAAAAGGAACACATATTCATGTTATGCAAGGTATGAAAACACCAAAAACACACAATTTTCAAATCTGAGCTTTCCCTGAGGAGTTAGACCAAAGTGTATCTCAGAATTGGCAGTGGGGCTCAATTCAGCCAGAAAACTTAACTTTGGACACAAGCTCAGATTTTCAAAAGGAATACATATTCATGTTATGCAAGGTATGAAAACACTAAAAACACACAATTTTCAAATCTGAGCTTTCCCTGAGGAGTTAGACCAAAGCTGTCTCAGAATTGGCAGTAGGACTGCATTCAACCAGAAAACATAACTTTTGACACAGAGCTTAGATATCCAAAACAAACACATATTCATGTACCCCACAGTCTGAAAAGCCCAAAAAACAGTCAAGTTTTTCAAATCTGAGCTATCCCTGAGGAGTTAGACCAAAGTGTATCTCAGAATTGGCAGTGGGGCTCAATTCAGCCAGAAAACTTAACTTTGGATACAAGCTCAAATTTTCAAAAGGAATACATATTCATGTTATGCAAGGTATGAAAACACCAAAAACACACAATTTTCAAATCTGAGCTTTCCCTGAGGAGTTAGACCAAAGCTGTCTCAGAATTGGCAGTAGGACTGCATTCAACCAGAAAACATAACTTTTGACACAGAGCTTAGATATCCAAAACAAACACATATTCATGTACCCCACAGTCTGAAAAGCCCAAAAAACAGTCAATTTTTTCAAATCTGAGCTATCCCTGAGGAGTTAGACCAAAGTGTCTCTCAGAATTGGCAGTAGGGCTCAATTCAGCCAGAAAAATTAACTTTGGACACAAGCTCAGATTTTCAAAAGGAACACATATTCATGTTATGCAAGGTATGAAAACACCAAAAAGACACAGTTTTCAAATCTGAGCTTTCCCTGAGGAGTTAGACCAAAGTGGATCTCAGAATTGGCAATAGGACTGCATTCAACCAGAAAACATAACTTTTGACACAGAGCTTAGATATCCAAAACAAACACATATTCATGTACCCCACAGTCTGAAAAGCCCCAAAAACAGTCAATTTTTTCAAATCTGAGCTATCCCTGAGGAGTTAGACCAAAGTGTCTCTCAGAATTGGCAGTAGGGCTCAATTCAGCCAGAAAACGGAACTTTTGACACAGAGCTCAGACTTGCAGAAGAAACACATATTCATGTTCCACACGGTCTCAAAAAAGGAAAAAACACATTCAATTTTCAAGTACGAGGTTTCCCTGAGGAGTTAGACAAAAGGGCATCAGAATTGGCAGTAGGGCTCAATTCAGCCAGAAAACTTAACTTTGGACACAAGGTCAGATTTTCAAAAGGAACACATATTCATGTTATGCAAGGTATGAAAACACCAAAAACACACAATTTTCAAATCTGAGCTTTCCCTGAGGAGTTAGACCAAAGTGTATCTCAGAATTGGCAGTGGGGCTCAATTCAGCCAGAAAACTTAACTTTGGACACAAGCTCAGATTTTCAAAAGGAATACATATTCATGTTATGCAAGGTATGAAAACACTAAAAACACACAATTTTCAAATCTGAGCTTTCCCTGAGGAGTTAGACCAAAGATGTCTCAGAATTGGCAGTAGGACTGCATTCAACCAGAAAACATAACTTTTGACACAGAGCTTAGATATCCAAAACAAACACATATTCATGTTCCACACGGTCTCAAAAAAGGAAAAAACACATTCAATTTTCAAGTACGAGGTTTCCCTGAGGAGTTAGACCAAAGGGCATCAGAATTGGCAGTAGGGCTCAATTCAGCCAGAAAACTTAACTTTGGACACAAGGTCAGATTTTCAAAAGGAACACATATTCATGTTATGCAAGGTATGAAAACACCAAAAACACACAATTTTCAAATCTGAGCTTTCCCTGAGGAGTTAGACCAAAGTGTATCTCAGAATTGGCAGTGGGGCTCAATTCAGCCAGAAAACTTAACTTTGGACACAAGCTCAGATTTTCAAAAGGAATACATATTCATGTTATGCAAGGTATGAAAACACTAAAAACACACAATTTTCAAATCTGAGCTTTCCCTGAGGAGTTAGACCAAAGCTGTCTCAGAATTGGCAGTAGGACTGCATTCAACCAGAAAACATAACTTTTGACACAGAGCTTAGATATCCAAAACAAACACATATTCATGTACCCCACAGTCTGAAAAGCCCAAAAAACAGTCAAGTTTTTCAAATCTGAGCTATCCCTGAGGAGTTAGACCAAAGTGTATCTCAGAATTGGCAGTGGGGCTCAATTCAGCCAGAAAACTTAACTTTGGAGACAAGCTCAAATTTTCAAAAGGAATACATATTCATGTTATGCAAGGTATGAAAACACCAAAAACACACAATTTTCAAATCTGAGCTTTCCCTGAGGAGTTAGACCAAAGCTGTCTCAGAATTGGCAGTAGGACTGCATTCAACCAGAAAACATAACTTTTGACACAGAGCTTAGATATCCAAAACAAACACATATTCATGTACCCCACAGTCTGAAAAGCCCAAAAAACAGTCAATTTTTTCAAATCTGAGCTATCCCTGAGGAGTTAGACCAAAGTGTCTCTCAGAATTGGCAGTAGGGCTCAATTCAGCCAGAAAACTTAACTTTGGACACAAGCTCAGATTTTCAAAAGGAACACATATTCATGTTATGCAAGGTATGAAAACACCAAAAAGACACAGTTTTCAAATCTGAGCTTTCCCTGAGGAGTTAGACCAAAGTGGATCTCAGAATTGGCAATAGGACTGCATTCAACCAGAAAACATAACTTTTGACACAGAGCTTAGATATCCAAAACAAACACATATTCATGTACCCCACAGTCTGAAAAGCCCAAAAAACAGTCAAGTTTTTCAAATCTGAGCTATCCCTGAGGAGTTAGACGAAAGTGTCTCTCAGAATTGGCAGTAGGGCTCAATTCAGCCAGAAAACGGAACTTTTGACACAGAGCTCAGATTTGCAGAAGAAACATATATTCATGTTCCCCACAGTCTGAAAAAAGGAAAAAACACATTCAATTTTCAAGTACGAGGTTTCCCTGAGGAGTTAGAGCAAAGGGCATCAGAATTGGCAGTAGGGCTCAAAACAGCCAGAAAACTTAACTTTTGACACAGAGCTTAGATATCCAAAACAAACACATATTCATGTACCCCACAGTCTGAAAAGCCCAAAAAACAGTCAATTTTTTCAAATCTGAGCTATCCCTGAGGAGTTAGACAAAAGTGTATCTCAGAATTGGCAGTGGGGCTCAATTCAGCCAGAAAACTTAACTTTGGACACAAGCTCAGATTTTCAAAAGGAATACATGTTCATGTTATGCAAGGTATGAAAACACCAAAAACACACAATTTTCAAATCTGAGCTTTCCCTGAGGAGTTTAGACCAAAGCTGTCTCAGAATTGGCAGTAGGACTGCATTCAACCAGAAAACATAACTTTTGACACAGAGCTTAGATATCCAAAACAAACACATATTCATGTACCCCACAGTCTGAAAAGCCCAAAAAACAGTCAATTTTTTCAAATCTGAGCTATCCCTGAGGAGTTAGACAAAAGTGTATCTCAGAATTGGCAGTGGGGCTCAATTCAGCCAGAAAACTTAACTTTGGAAACAAGCTCAGATTTTCAAAAGAAACACATATTCATGTTATGCAAGGTATCAAAACACCAAAAACACACAATTTCCAAATCTGAGCGTTCCCTTAGGAGTTAGACCAAAGTGGATCTCAGAATTGGCAATAGGACTGCATTCAACCAGAAAACATAACTTTTGACACAGAGCTTAGATATCCAAAACAAACACATATTCATGTACCCCACAGTCTGAAAAGCCCAAAAAACAGTCAAGTTTTTCAAATCTGAGCTATCCCTGAGGAGTTAGACCAAAGTGTCTCTCAGAATTGGCAGTGGGGCTCAATTCAGCCAGAAAACTTAACTTTGGACACAAGCTCAGATTTTCAAAAGAAACACATATTCATGTTATACAAGGTATGAAAACACCAAAAACACACAATTTTCAAATCTGAGCTATCCCTGAGGAGTTAGACCAAAGTGTCTCTCAGAATTGGCAGTAGGGCTCAATTCAGCCAGAAAACGGAACTTTTGACACAGAGCTCAGATTTGCAGAAGAAACATATATTCATGTTCCCCACAGTCTGAAAAAAGGAAAAAACACATTCAATTTTCAAGTACGAGGTTTCCCTGAGGAGTTAGAGCAAAGGGCATCAGAATTGGCAGTAGGGCTCAATTCAGCCAGAAAACTTAACTTTTGACACAGAGCTTAGATATCCAAAACAAACACATATTCATGTACCCCACAGTCTGAAAAGCCCAAAAAACAGTCAATTTTTTCAAATCTGAGCTATCCCTGAGGAGTTAGACAAAAGTGTATCTCAGAATTGGCAGTGGGGCTCAATTCAGCCAGAAAACTTAACTTTGGACACAAGCTCAGATTTTCAAAAGGAATACATGTTCATGTTATGCAAGGTATGAAAACACCAAAAACACACAATTTTCAAATCTGAGCTTTCCCATGAGGAGTTAGACCAAAGCTGTCTCAGAATTGGCAGTAGGACTGCATTCAACCAGAAAACATAACTTTTGACACAGAGCTTAGATATCCAAAACAAACACATATTCATGTACCCCACAGTCTGAAAAGCCCAAAAAACAGTCAATTTTTTCAAATCTGAGCTATCCCTGAGGAGTTAGACAAAAGTGTATCTCAGAATTGGCAGTGGGGCTCAATTCAGTCAGAAAACTTAACTTTGGAAACAAGCTCAGATTTTCAAAAGAAACACATATTCATGTTATGCAAGGTATCAAAACACCAAAAACACACAATTCCAAATCTGAGCGTTCCCTTAGGAGTTAGACCAAAGTGGATCTCAGAATTGGCAATAGGACTGCATTCAACCAGAAAACATAACTTTTGACACAGAGCTTAGATATCCAAAACAAACACATATTCATGTACCCCACAGTCTGAAAAGCCCAAAAAAACAGTCAAGTTTTTCAAATCTGAGCTATCCCTGAGGAGTTAGACCAAAGTGTCTCTCAGAATTGGCAGTGGGGCTCAATTCAGCCAGAAAACTTAACTTTGGACACAAGCTCAGATTTTCAAAAGAAACACATATTCATGTTATACAAGGTATGAAAACAACCAAAAAACACACAATTTTCAAATCTGAGCTATCCCTGAGGAGTTAGACCAAAGTGTCTCTCAGAATTGGCAGTAGGGCTCAATTCAGCCAGAAAACGGAAACTTTTGACACAGAGCTCAGATTTGCAGAAGAAACATATATTCATGTTCCCCACAGTCTGAAAAAAGGAAAAAAACACATTCAATTTTCAAGTACGAGGTTTCCCTGAGGAGTTAGAGCAAAGGGCATCAGAATTGGCAGTAGGGCTCAATTCAGCCAGAAAACTTAACTTTTGACACAGAGCTTAGATATCCAAAACAAAACACATATTCATGTACCCCACAGTCTGAAAAGCCCAAAAAACAGTCAATTTTTTCAAATCTGAGCTATCCCTGAGGAGTTAGACCAAAGTGTATCTCAGAATTGGCAGTGGGGCTCAATTCAGCCAGAAAACTTAACTTTGGATACAAGCTCAAATTTTCAAAAGGAATACATATTCATGTTATGCAAGGTATGAAAACACCAAAAACACACAATTTTCAAATCTGAGCTTTCCCTGAGGAGTTAGACCAAAGCTGTCTCAGAATTGGCAGTAGGACTGCATTCAACCAGAAAACATAACTTTTGACACAGAGCTTAGATATCCAAAACAAACACATATTCATGTACCCCACAGTCTGAAAAGCCCAAAAAACAGTCAATTTTTTCAAATCTGAGCTATCCCTGAGGAGTTAGACCAAAGTGTCTCTCAGAATTGGCAGTAGGGCTCAATTCAGCCAGAAAACTTAACTTTGGACACAAGCTCAGATTTTCAAAAGGAACACATATTCATGTTATGCAAGGTATGAAAACACCAAAAAGACACAGTTTTCAAATCTGAGCTTTCCCTGAGGAGTTAGACCAAAGTGGATCTCAGAATTGGCAATAGGAACTGCATTCAACCAGAAAACATAACTTTTGACACAGAGCTTAGATATCCAAAACAAACACATATTCATGTACCCCCACAGTCTGAAAAGCCCAAAAACAGTCAATTTTTTCAAATCTGAGCTATCCCTGAGGGAGTTAGACCAAAGTGTCTCTCAGAATTGGCAGTAGGGCTCAATTCAGCCAGAAAACGGAACTTTTGACACAGAGCTCAGACTTGCAGAAGAAACACATATTCATGTTCCACACGGTCTCAAAAAAGGAAAAAAACACATTCAATTTTCAAGTACGAGGTTTCCCTGAGGAGTTAGACAAAAGGGGCATCAGAATTGGCAGTAGGGGCTCAATTCAGCCAGAAAACTTAACTTTGGACACAAGGTCAGATTTTCAAAAGGAACACATATTCATGTTATGCAAGGTATGAAAAACACCAAAAACACACAATTTTCAAATCTGAGCTTTCCCTGAGGAGTTAGACCAAAGTGTATCTCAGAATTGGCATGTGGGCTCAATTCAGCCAGAAAACTTAACTTTGGACACAAGCTCAGATTTTCAAAAGGAATACATATTCATGTTATGCAAGGTATGAAAACACTAAAAACACAACAATTTTCAAATCTGAGCTTTCCCTGAGGAGTTAGACCAAAGATGTCTCAGAATTGGCAGTAGGACTGCATTCAACCAGAAAACATAACTTTTGACACAGAGCTTAGATATCCAAAACAAACACATATTCATGTTCCACACGGTCTCAAAAAAGGAAAAAACACATTCAATTTTCAAGTACGAGGTTTCCCTGAGGAGTTAGACCAAAGGGCATCAGAATTGGCAGTAGGCTCAATTCAGCCAGAAAACTTAACTTTGGACACAAGGTCAGATTTTCAAAAGGAACACATATTCATGTTATGCAAGGTATGAAAACACCAAAAACACACAATTTTCAAATCTGAGCTTTCCCTGAGGAGTTAGGACCAAAGTGTATCTCAGAATTGGCAGTGGGGCTCAATTCAGCCAGAAAACTTAACTTTGGGACACAAGCTCAGATTTTCAAAAGGAATACATATTCATGTTATGCAAGGTATGAAAACACTAAAAACACACAATTTTCAAATCTGAGCTTTCCCTGAGGAGTTAGACCAAAGCTGTCTCAGAATTGGCAGTAGGACTGCATTCAACCAGAAAACATAACTTTTGACACAGAGCTTAGATATCCAAAACAAACACATATTCATGTACCCCCACAGTCTGAAAAGCCCAAAAAACAGTCAAGTTTTTCAAATCTGAGCTATCCCTGAGGAAAAGTGTATCTCAGAATTGGCAGTGGGGCTCAATTCAGCCAGAAAACTTAACTTTGGACACAAGCTCAAATTTTCAAAAGGAATACATATTCATGTTATGCAAGGTATGAAAACACCAAAAACACACAATTTTCAAATCTGAGCTTTCCCTGAGGAGTTAGACCAAAGCTGTCTCAGAATTGGCAGTAGGACTGCATTCAACCAGAAAACATAACTTTTGACACAGAGCTTAGATATCCAAAACAAACACATATTCATGTACCCCACAGTCTGAAAAGCCCAAAAAACAGTCAATTTTTTCAAATCTGAGCTATCCCTGAGGAGTTAGACCAAAGTGTCTCTCAGAATTGGCAGTAGGGCTCAATTCAGCCAGAAAACTTAACTTTGGACACAAGCTCAGATTTTCAAAAGGAACACATATTCATGTTATGCAAGGTATGAAAACACCAAAAAGACACAGTTTTCAAATCTGAGCTTTCCCTGAGGAGTTAGACCAAAGTGGATCTCAGAATTGGCAATAGGACTGCATTCAACCAGAAAACATAACTTTTGACACAGAGCTTAGATATCCAAAACAAACACATATTCATGTACCCCACAGTCTGAAAAGCCCAAAAAACAGTCAAGTTTTTCAAATCTGAGCTATCCCTGAGGAGTTAGACGAAAGTGTCTCTCAGAATTGGCAGTAGGGCTCAATTCAGCCAGAAAACGGAACTTTTGACACAGAGCTCAGATTTGCAGAAGAAACATATATTCATGTTCCCCACAGTCTGAAAAAAGGAAAAAACACATTCAATTTTCAAGTACGAGGTTTCCCTGAGGAGTTAGAGCAAAGGGCATCAGAATTGGCAGTAGGGCTCAAAACAGCCAGAAAACTTAACTTTTGACACAGAGCTTAGATATCCAAAACAAACACATATTCATGTACCCCCACAGTCTGAAAAGCCCAAAAAACAGTCAATTTTTTCAAATCTGAGCTATCCCTGAGGAGTTAGACAAAAGTGTATCTCAGAATTGGCAGTGGGGCTCAATTCAGCCAGAAAAACTTAACTTTGGACACAAGCTCAGATTTTCAAAAGGAATACATGTTCATGTTATGCAAGGTATGAAAACACCAAAAACACACAATTTTCAAATCTGAGCTTTCCCTGAGGAGTTAGACCAAAGCTGTCTCAGAATTGGCAGTAGGACTGCATTCAACCAGAAAACATAACTTTTGACACAGAGCTTAGATATCCAAAACAAACACATATTCATGTACCCCACAGTCTGAAAAGCCCAAAAAACAGTCAATTTTTTCAAATCTGAGCTATCCCTGAGGAGTTAGACAAAAGTGTATCTCAGAATTGGCAGTGGGGCTCAATTCAGCCAGAAAACTTAACTTTGGAAACAAGCTCAGATTTTCAAAAGAAACACATATTCATGTTATGCAAGGGTATCAAAACACCAAAAACACACAATTTCCAAATCTGAGCGTTCCCTTAGGAGTTAGACCAAAGTGGATCTCAGAATTGGCAATAGGACTGCATTCAACCAGAAAACATAACTTTTGACACAGAGCTTAGATATCCAAAACAAACACATATTCATGTACCCCACAGTCTGAAAAGCCCAAAAAACAGTCAAGTTTTTCAAATCTGAGCTATCCCTGAGGAGTTAGACCAAAGTGTCTCTCAGAATTGGCAGTGGGGCTCAATTCAGCCAGAAAACTTAACTTTGGACACAAGCTCAGATTTTCAAAAGAAACACATATTCATGTTATACAAGGTATGAAAACACCAAAAACACACAATTTTCAAATCTGAGCTATCCCTGAGGAGTTAGACCAAAGTGTCTCTCAGAATTGGCAGTAGGGCTCAATTCAGCCAGAAAACGGAACTTTTGACACAGAGCTCAGATTTGCAGAAGAAACATATATTCATGTTCCCCACAGTCTGGAAAAAAGGAAAAAACACATTCAATTTTCAAGTACGAGGTTTCCCTGAGGAGTTAGAGCAAAGGGCATCAGAATTGGCAGTAGGGCTCAATTCAGCCAGAAAACTTAACTTTTGACACAGAGCTTAGATATCCAAAACAAACACATATTCATGTACCCCACAGTCTGAAAAGCCCAAAAAACAGTCAATTTTTTCAAATCTGAGCTATCCCTGAGGAGTTAGACAAAAGTGTATCTCAGAATTGGCAGTGGGGCTCAATTCAGCCAGAAAACTTAACTTTGGACACAAGCTCAGATTTTCAAAAGGAATACATGTTCATGTTATGCAAGGTATGAAAACACCAAAAACACACAATTTTCAAATCTGAGCTTTCCCCTGAGGAGTTAGACCAAAGCTGTCTCAGAATTGGCAGTAGGACTGCATTCAACCAGAAAACCATAACTTTTGACACAGAGCTTAGATATCCAAAACAAACACATATTCATGTACCCCACAGTCTGAAAAGCCCAAAAAACAGTCAATTTTTTCAAATCTGAGCTATCCCTGAGGAGTTAGACAAAAGTGTATCTCAGAATTGGCAGTGGGGCTCAATTCAGTCAGAAAACTTAACTTTGGAAACAAGCTCAGATTTTCAAAAGAAACACATATTCATGTTATGCAAGGTATCAAAACACCAAAAACACACAATTTCCAAATCTGAGCGTTCCCTTAGGAGTTAGACCAAAGTGGATCTCAGAATTGGCAATAGGACTGCATTCAACCAGAAAACATAACTTTTGACACAGAGCTTAGATATCCAAAACAAACACATATTCATGTACCCCACAGTCTGAAAAGCCCAAAAAACAGTCAAGTTTTTCAAATCTGAGCTATCCCTGAGGAGTTAGACCAAAGTGTCTCTCAGAATTGGCAGTGGGGCTCAATTCAGCCAGAAAACTTAACTTTGGACACAAGCTCAGATTTTCAAAAGAAACACATATTCATGTTATACAAGGTATGAAAACACCAAAAACACACAATTTTCAAATCTGAGCTATCCCTGAGGAGTTAGACCAAAGTGTCTCTCAGAATTGGCAGTAGGGCTCAATTCAGCCAGAAAACGGAACTTTTGACACAGAGCTCAGATTTGCAGAAGAAACATATATTCATGTTCCCCACAGTCTGAAAAAAGGAAAAAACACATTCAATTTTCAAGTACGAGGTTTCCCTGAGGAGTTAGAGCAAAGGGCATCAGAATTGGCAGTAGGGCTCAATTCAGCCAGAAATCTTAACTTTTGACACAGAGCTTAGATATCCAAAACAAACACATATTCATGTACCCCACAGTCTGAAAAGCCCAAAAAACAGTCAATTTTTTCAAATCTGAGCTATCCTGAGGAGTTAGACAAAAGTGTATCTCAGAATTGGCAGTGGGGCTCAATTCAGCCAGAAAACTTAACTTTGGACACAAGGTCAGATTTTCAAAAGGAACACATATTCATGTTATGCAAGGTATGAAAACACCAAAAACACACAATTTTCAAATCTGAGCTTTCCCTGAGGAGTTAGACCAAAGTGTATCTCAGAATTGGCAGTGGGGCTCAATTCAGCCAGAAAACTTAACTTTGGAAACAAGCTCAGATTTTCAAAAGGAATACATATACATGTTATGCAAGGTATGAAAACACTAAAAACACACAATTTTCAAATCTGAGCTTTCCCTGAGGAGTTAGACCAAAGCTGTCTCAGAATTGGCAGTAGGACTGCATTCAACCAGAAAACATAACTTTAGACACAGAGCTTAGATATCCAAAACAAACACATATTCATGTACCCCCACAGTCTGAAAAGCCCAAAAAACAGTCAAGTTTTTCAAATCTGAGCTATCCCTGAGGAGTTAGACCAAAGTGTATCTCAGAATTGGCAGTGGGGCTCAATTCAGCCAGAAAACTTAACTTTGGACACAAGCTCAGATTTTCAAAAGAAACACATATTCATGTTATGCAAGGTATGAAAACACCAAAAACACACAATTTTCAAATCTGAGCTTTCCCTGAGGAGTTAGACCAAAGTGGATCTCAGAATTGGCAATAGGACTGCATTCAACCAGAAAACATAACTTTTGACACAGAGCTTAGATATCCAAAACAAACACATATTCATGTACCCCACAGTCTGAAAAGCCCAAAAAACAGTCAAGTTTTTCAAATCTGAGCTATCCCTGAGGAGTTAGACCAAAGTGTCTCTCAGAATTGGCAGTGGGGCTCAATTCAGCCAGAAAACTTAACTTTGGACACAAGCTCAGATTTTCAAAAGAAACACATATTCATGTTATACAAGGTATGAAAACACCAAAAACACACAATTTTCAAATCTGAGCTATCCCTGAGGAGTTAGACCAAAGTGTCTCTCAGAATTGGCAGTAGGGCTCAATTCAGCAGAAAACGGAACTTTTGACACAGAGCTCAGATTTGCAGAAGAAACATATATTCATGTTCCCCACAGTCTGAAAAAAGGAAAAAAACACATTCAATTTTCAAGTACGAGGTTTCCCTGAGGAGTTAGAGCAAAGGGCATCAGAATTGGCAGTAGGGCTCAATTCAGCCAGAAAACTTAACTTTTGACACAGAGCTTAGATATCCAAAACAAACACATATTCATGTACCCCACAGTCTGAAAAGCCCAAAAAACAGTCAATTTTTTCAAATCTGAGCTATCCCTGAGGAGTTAGACAAAAGTGTATCTCAGAATTGGCAGTGGGGCTCAATTCAGCCAGAAAACTTAACTTTGGACACAAGCTCAGATTTTCAAAAGGAATACATGTTCATGTTATGCAAGGTATGAAAACACCAAAAACACACAATTTTCAAATCTGAGCTTTCCCTG